>NW_027331939.1:5060905-5303316 GCF_048418815.1 Hemitrygon akajei | reverse complement strand
GAACATCAAAGGAAGATGATTGGAAAGTGAGAGAACGAAATGGGAGTCGGGCTGGTAAAGGAAAATAGTAGAGGGTTGTAATTATCGGAAGTTGGAGAAGGCTGTCTCACTTTATCTCCAAACCTGCACATCACCTCCCTCCGGTGACTCTTCTCCTTCCCTTTCTTGCAAGGCCTTCTGTCAGAATCCTATCAGATTCTCCCTTCTCCAGTCCTTTAACAAACCGACCCCCCCAGCTCTTTGCTTCACCACTCCCCCCTCCTGATTTCACCTGATTAATTCCATTTACCTCTTCCTCTCCTCCACCATTTCTAACGCTGACTTTTAATGTCTTACTTCCAGTCCAGAAGACGGGTCTCGACCCGAAACGTCGCCTATACTCAGGCAGTAGTGATAGGAGACTCTATAGTAGGGGCCAGACAGGTGATTCTGTGGACGCAGGAAAGAAACTCGGATGGTAGTTTGCCTCCCAGGTGCCAGGGTCCGGGATGTTTCAGATCGCGTCCAAGATATCCTGCAGTGGGAGGGAGAACAGCCAGAGGTCGTGGTACATATTGGTACCAATGACATAGGTAGGAAAAGGGAAGATATCCTGAAAAAAGACTATAGGGAGTTTGGATGCAAATTGAGAAGAAGGACACCAAAGGAAGTAATCTCGGGATTTCTGCCTGTGCCAAGCAACAGTGAGAATAGGAATAGAATGAGGTGAATGATAGATGCGTGGCTGAAGCATTGAAGCAGGGGGCAGGGATTCAGATTTCTGGATCATTCGGAACTCTTTTGGGGCAGGTGAGACCTGTACAAAAAAGGATGGGCGGCACTTGAGTCCCGGGGGACCAATATCCTGGCGGGGAGGTTTGCAAAGGCTACTGGGGAGAGTGTAAACTAGAATTGCTGGTGGTGGGAACGGAACTGAAGAGACTGGGGAAGAGGAGGTTGGCTCACAAATAGAGAAAGCTTGTAGATAGTGCGAGAAGGAGGATAGGCAGCTGATAGAGAAGGGACGCGCTCAGACCGACGCTTTGAGATGTGTCTACTTCCTTAGAAGGTTGGCGTCATTCAACGTCTGTAGTGAGATGTTGAAGATGTTCTATAGGTCAGTTGTGGAGAGCGCCCTCTTCTTTGTGGTGGCGTGTTGGGGAGGAAGCATTAAGAAGAGGGACGCCTCACGTCTTAATAAGCTGGTAAGGAAGGCGGGCTCTGTCGTGGGCAAAGTACTGGAGAGTTTAACATCGGTAGCTGAGCGAAGGGCGCTGAGTAGGCTACGGTCAATTATGGAAAACTCTGAACATCCTCTACATAGCACCATCCAGAGACAGAGAAGCAGTTTCAGCGACAGGTTACTATCGATGCAATGCTCCTCAGACAGGATGAAGAGGTCAATACTCCCCAATGCCATTAGGCTTTACAATTCAACCGCCAGGACTTAAGAACTTTTTAAAAGCTATTATTAATGCTTTTTGAGATAGTGATTTAGATGCATATCATATTTTTACTGAGTTAAGTATTGTATGTTATTAGTTTTGCTACAACAAGTGTATGGGACATTGGAAAAAAAAGTTGAATTTCCCCATGGGGATGAATAAAGTATCTATCTATCTATCTATCTATCTATCTATCTATCTATCTATCTATCTATCTAATGCAAGGAGTGTTGTGAACAAAGCGGATGAGCTTAGAGTGTGGATCGGTACTTGGAGATATGATGTGGTGGCCATTACAGAGACTTGGCTGGCTCAGGCACAGGAACGGTTACTTCAAGTGCCGGGTTTTAGATATTTCAGAAAGGATAGGGAGGGAGGCAAAAGAGGTGGAGGTGTGGTACTATTGATCAGAGTTAGTGTTACGGCTGCAGAAAAAGTGGACGCCATGGAGGGATTGTCTACGGAGTCTCTGTGGATGGAAGTTAGGAACAGCAAGGGATCAATAACTTTACTGGGTGTTTTTATAGGCCGCCCAATTGTAACAGGTATATGGAGGAGCAGATAGGGAAACACATCCTGGAAAGGTGTAATGATAACAGAAACACGAGGAAATCGGCAGACATTGGAAATTTAAATTTAAATTTAAGCAGGAGAAGTGGGTCATCGTTGGGGGTGGGAGCAGCCTCCAACTGCGACTCCATACATGCTTCGATTGTGACTCCCGTCTCCCCTTCCATCACCAGCACTCTACAATCCCCTCTCCCTCAGATCCCACCGTTAACCGCTGGAACATCAGAGGCTCCATCTTCCTCTCACCCCAACCCTCCCCTCTCCAGTTACTCAACTAGACTCCCTGCCCACCCCCCTCCTCTGATCCCGGCTCTCATCCGTGCAGGGTCTTTGCTATCCCCTCTGACATTCCACTCTTTGAGGCAGAACGAGCTGTCCTCAGTAAGGGCCTTACCTTTATCTCCCTTCACCCACACCTCAGCAAGTTCCGCGTACACCATGACGCTGAACTCTTCTTCCGCCGGGTCTGTCTCCAAGCTCACATTTTGGCAAGGACTCTCCCAACCCCACCGATGACCCTTTCTCCCGGCTTCAATCCTCCTTCTCTTCATGGACACCCCACTCTGGTCTTCTGCCTCCTCTGGATCTCTTTATTGCTAATTGCCGACGGGACATCAACCGTCTCGACTTCACCAATTCACACACCTTGTTCCAATTCCAACCTCACACCTTCCGAACACTCTGCTCTCCACTCCCTCCGCACCAATTCCAATCTTAATATAAAACCCGCTGACAAGTGGGGCGCTGTTGCGGTCTGGTGTACTGACCTCTACCTGGCCGAGGCACAGCGACAACTCGCTGATACCTCCTCTTATTTACCCCTCGATTATGACCTCACTAAGGAGCATCAGGCCACTGTCTCCCACACCATTACCAACCTTATCAGCTCTCGGGATCTTCCATCTACTGCCACCAACCTTATAGTTCCCACACCCCGCACTTCCCGTTTCTACCTCCTAGCCAAGACCCACAAACCTGCCTGTCCAGGTAGAGCCATTGTCTCAGCTTGCTCCTGCCCCACTGAACTCATTTCTGCATTCCTTGACACTGTTTTATCCCCCTTTGTTCAATCCCTTCCCACCTATGTTCGTGACACTTCTCACGCTCTGATTTTTTTTTTCAGTGATTTTAAGTTCCCTGGCCCCCACCGCCTTATTTTCACCATGGACGTCCAGTCCCTATATACCTCCATCCCCCACCCGGACGGTCTCAAAGCTCAAAGCTCTCCGCTTCTTTTTGGATTGCAGACCTAACCAATTCCCCGCTACCACAACTCTCCTCCGTCTAGCAGAATTAGTTCTTACTCTCAATAATTTCACTTTTGGCTCCTCCCACTTCCTCCAAATCAAGGTTGTAGCCATGGGCACCGGTATTGGTCCCAGCTATGCCTGCCTTTTTGTTGGCTTTGTGGAACAGTCCATGTTCCAAGCCTCTACGGGTATCCGTCCCCCTCTTTTCCTTCGCTACATCGATGACTGCCTCCTGCACGCATGCTGAGCTAGTTGACTTCATTAACTTTGCCTCCAACTTTCACCCTGCCCTCAAATTTACCTGGTCCATTTCCGACACCTCCCTCCCCTTTTTGATCTTTTTGACTCTATCTCTGGAGACAGCTTATCTACTGATATCTACTATAAGCCTACGGACTCTCACGGCTACCTGGACTATTCCTCTTCCCACCCTGTAACCTGAAAAAGTGCTATCCCCTTCTACCAATTCCTCCGTCTCCGCCGCATCTGCTCTCAGGATGAAGCTTTTCATTCCAGGGCGAAGGAGATGTCTTCCTTTCTTAAAGAAAGTGCCTTCCCTTCCTCCACCATCAACTCTGCCCTCAAACGCATCTCTCCCATTTCACGCATATCTGCTCTCATACCATCCTCTCGCCACCCCACTAGGGATAGGGTTCCCCTTGTCATCACCTACCACCCCACCAGCCTCCGGCTCCGACATATAATTCTCCATAACTTCCGACACTTCCAACGGGATCCCACTAACAAGCACATCTTTCCCTCCTGCCCCACTCTTTCTGCTTTCTGCAGGGATCGCTCCCTACGGAGCTCCCTTGTCCATTCGTCGTCCCCCCCACATCCTTTCCCACCGATCACCCTCCTGGCACTTATCCTTGTAAACGGAACAAATGCTACACCTGCCCTTACACTTCCTCCCTCACCACCATTCAGGGCCCCAGACAGTCCTTCCAGGTGAGGCGACACTTCACCTGTGAGTCGGCTGGTGTGGTATACTGCTTCCGGTACTCCCGGTGTGGCCTTTTATATATTGGTGAGACCCGACGCGACAGGAGACCGTTTCGCTTAACACCTACGCTCTATCGGCCAGAGAAAGCAGGATCTCCCAGTGGCCACACATTTTAATTCCACGTCCCATTCCCATTCTGATATGTCTATCCATGGCTTCTCTACTGTCAAAATGAAACCACACTCAGGTTGGAGGAATAACATCTTATATTCCGTCTGGGTAGCCTCCGACCTGAAGGCATGAACATTCATTTCTCTAACTTCGGTTAATGCCCCTCCTCCCCTTCTTACCCCATCCCAAATTTATTTATTTATTCCCGCCACTTTTTTTTCCTCTATCTCTGCCCGTCTCACAATCACTCCCTGTTTGTTCTCCATCTCCCTCTGGTGCTCCCCTCCCCCTTTCTTTTCTCCTAGGCCTCCTGACTCATGATCCTTTCCCTTCTCCAGCTCGGTATCTCTTTTCCCACTCACCTTTCCAGTTCTTAGCTTCACCCCTCCCCTTCCTGTCTTCTAGCATTTCGGATTTCCCCCTGCCTCTCCTACTTTCAAATCTTACTTTCCTTTCTTTCAGATTGTCCTTACGAAGGGTCTCGGCCCAAAACCTCCACAGTACTTCTTCCTGTAGGTACTACGTGGCCTGCTGCGTTCTACCAGCATCTTGTGTGTGTTGCTTGAATTTCCAGCATATGCAGATTTCCTCGTGTTTACAGTACTCCAACTGGGATCTGTAGAGGGTCCTATATGGCTGCAATATTACCTGTCGGCTCCTAAATTCAATACCACGATTGATTAAGGCTAATACACATTACGCCTTCTTAACCACTGAGTCAAACTGTGCAGCTTTGAGCGTGCTATGGACTCGGACTCAGACCCCAAGATCCCTGTGATCTTCCACATTGTCAAAAGTCTTACCATTAATACTATATTCTGCCATCATATTTGACCTACCAAAATGAACCACTTCACATTCATCTGGATTTAATTCCATCTGCCACTTCTCAGCCCAGTTTTGCATCCTATCAATGTCCTGCCATAACGTCTGGCATCCGTCCACACTATCCACAACAACTCCAAGCTTAGTGATATCAGCAAACTTACTAACCCATCCCTCCACCTCCTCATCCAGGTCATTTACAAAAATCACGAAGATTAAGGGTCCCAGAACAGATCCCTGAGGCACTCCACTGGTGACCGACCTCCATGCAGAATATGACCCATCTCCAACCACTCTTTGCCTTCTGTGGGCAAGCCAGTTCTTGATCCACAAAGCAATATCCCCCTGGATCCCATGCCTCCTTACTTTCTAATGAAGTCTTGCATGGGGCGCCTTATCAAATGCTTTGCTGAAATCTATATACACTACTTCTACTACTCTTCTTTCATCAATATGTTTAGTCACATCCTCAAAAAAATTCAATCAGGCTTGTAAGGCACGATCTGCTTTTGACAAAGCCGTGCTGACTATTCCCAATCATATTATAACTCTCCAAATGTTCATAAATCCTGTCTCTCAAGATCATCTCCAACCACTGACCAACCACTGAGATAAGACTCACTGGTCTATAATTTCCAGGTCTATCTTTACTCCATTTCTTGAATAAAGGAACAACATTCGCAACTCTCCAATCCTCTCGAAACTCTCCCGTCCCTAGTGATGATACAAAAATAATCTCCAGAGGCTCAGCAATCTCCTCTCTCGCCTCTTACAGTATCCTGGGGTGATGTCCATCCGGGCCCGGCGCCTTATCCAACTTGATGTTTTCCAAAAGCTCCAGCACATCCTCTTTCTTAATATCTACATGCTCAAGCTGTTCGGTCTGCTGCAAGTCGTCACTATTATCACCAAGAGCCTTTTCCATAGTGAATACTGAAGAAAAATATTCATTAAGAACCTCTTCTATTTTCTCTGGTCCCATACACACTTTCCCACTGTCACATTTGATAGGTCCTATTTTTTCACGTCTTATCCTCCTGCTCTTCACATACTTGTAGAATGCCTCGGGGTTTTCCTTAATCCTGCCCGCCAAGGCCTACTCATGGCCCCTTCTGGTTCTCCGAATTTCCTTTGTAAGCAGCATCCTGTTAGCCTTATAATCTACTAGATCTCTAACATTACCTTACTCTCTGAACCTTTCATAAGCTCTTCTTTTCATCTTGACCAGGTTTATTACAGCCTTTGTGCTCCACGGTTCCTGCACCCTACCATAACATCCCTGTCTCTTTGGAGCGTTCCTATGCAGAACTTCACACAAATATTCCCTGAACATTTGCCACATTTCTTCCGTACTTTTCCTTCAGAACATCTGTTTCCAATTTAAGCTTCCAATTTTCCTGCCTGATAGCCTCATAATTCCCCTTACCCCAATTAAACGCTTTTCTGATTTGTCTGTTGCAATCTCTTTCCAATGCTATGGTAAAGGAGATAGAGTTATGATCACTATCTTCAAAATTCTCTACACTGAGAGATCTGACACTTGACCAGGTTTATTTCCCAAAACCGAATCAAGTGCAGCCTCTCCTCTTGTAGGCTTATCTACATATTGTGTCAAGAAACCTCCCTGAACACACCTAATAAACTCCACCCTCTCTATACCCTTTGCTCTATGGAGATACCAATCGATATTTGGGAAATTAAAATCTCCCATCACGACAACCCTGTTATTATCACACCTTTCCTGGATCTGTTTCCCTATCTACTCCTCCATATACCTGTTACTATTGAGCGGCCTAAAAAAACACCAAGTAATGTTATTGACCGCTTCCTGTTCCTAATCTCCACCGACAGAGACTCCGTAGACAATCCCTTCATGACTTCTACCTTTTCTGCAGCCCTGACACTATCTTTTATCAACAGTGCCATGCCCCCACCTCTTTTGCCTCCCCCCCCCCGTCCTTCCTGAAACAAGTAAAAACTTGAAGTAACTATTCCTGTCCCTGAGCCATCCAAGTCTCTCTAATGGCCACCACATCATATCTCCAAGTACTGATCCACGCTGTGAGCTCAACTGCTTTGTACATAACACTCCTTGAGTTAAAATACACATCTCAAACCTTCGGTCCCTTCTTTATCACCTGCCTATCCTCCCTAACACTCTGTCTCCTATCTTTCTCTATTTGACAGCCAGACGCCTCTTCCCCAGTCTCTTCAGTTTGGCACCTGAGAACATTTTTACCACATACAAACCATTTATTTCTGTCTATACAAGCAGTCCTCGTAAGAACATTTATCCTCCTCCACCTCACCATCTGTGCTAACACTCAGGTTCCCCTCCCCCTGCAAATCTAGGTTAAACATCGCCAGAGCAGCACTAGCTAGCATTCCCTGGAAAGAAGCCCAATTGGCCAGAATCATTAAGCCCTCTCTCCTGTTCCATCTCCTTAGCCACGTATTTAGTTGCATTATCTTCCTGTTTCTAGCCTCACTAGCACGTGGCACAGGGAGCAATCCTGAGATTGCAACCCTGGAGGTCCTGTCCTTCAACTTTGCACCTAACTCCCTAAACTCTCTTTGCAGGACCTCCTCCTTCTTCCTATCCACTTCACTGGTCCCTACATTGACCATGACATCTGGCTGCTCACCCTTCCTCTTGAGAATACTGAGAGCTCGATCCGAGATATCGCGGACCCTGGCACCAGGGAGGTAACAGACCATCCGGGATTCTCGATCTCTCCCACGGAACCTCTTACCTGTCCCCTAACTGTCGTATCCCCTATAACTACTGCTCTCCTCTTTTCCCTCCTTCCTTTCTGAGCTGAGTGTCTAGTCTCGGCGCCAGAAACGCGGCCACTACAACTTGTCCCTGGTAGGTCGGCTCCACCAACAGTATCCAAAACGGTATACTTATTGTTGATGGGAACGGCCACAGGAGTGATCTGCTCTTCCTATCAATTCCCCTTCCCCCTCCTGAGTCATCCAGCTACCTGCCTCCTGACTTTTAGGGGTGACTATCTCTCTGAAACTCCTGTCTATTTCTGTCTCTGCCTCGCAAATGATCAGATGTTCATCCAGGTCCAGCCCCAGTTCCCTAACTCGGTTTGTCAGGAGCTGCAGCTGGATGCACCTTTTACAGGTGTAGTCATCAGAGACAATTGAGCTCGCCCTGACTTCCTAAATACTGCAAACGGAGCACTCGACTGCCCTAACTGCTGCTTCCATTACCTACTTCTAAGCTAATTAGATTAATTAAAGGACTTTACCCAGCCTTACCTCACTGGGAGCAAGCTCGTCCTCAGCCTCTGCTCACTCATTCCCACTGTCACAGCGGTATATACATACAGCAACCAGTATCTCTCAGTCTCACTCTCTCAGGAGTATATAAATAAACTGACCAGTGTCTCTCAGTCCTCCTCTCACAGGGACATATTTATACACTCAACACGTACAAAAGCTGGATGAACTCAGCAGGTTGGGCAGCATCCGTTGAAATGAGCAGTCAACGTTTCGGGCCGAGACCATTCATCAAGTCAGAAGAACGAGGGGGCAGGGGCCATATAAAGAACGTGGGAGAGGATGGAAGGTGCCAGGTGAAAAGCCAATCAGAGGAAAGATCAAGAGGTGGCGGAGGGGAAGCAGGAAGGGGATAGGCAGGAGAGGTGAAGAAGGAATGTAAGGGGAAAGCAGGATGGGTAGTAGAAGAAGGCAGAATCATGAGAGAGGTGATAGCCAGTTAGAAGAGGAGGCAAAGTGAAATTGGGATGGGGGAAGGGAGAGGGAGGGCTCTCTGTCCACTCTGTCAGGGTCCTATCCATACACTGGCCTGTTTCTCTCAGCCCCACTCTCTCAGGGGTACTCAATGGTTTGGAGTGTTTAACCCATGAACCACTGTGCCGAATCCATTACTTCTTGTAGGATTTTCGGTTCAATTCCATTGCTGTTTCCGTAGCAAGCCGTGATGCAGCCAGTCAACACAGTTTCTACTACACCCCAGATTTCTGAAAGAGTAGCTTATTGGTGTCCTTTGTGAACTACTTGAAACTGAAATGGTTCCTCTGGATTGGAAATTACACATGTCACGCCACTCCTTAAGAAAGGAAGGAGACCAAAATAGGAAATTGTAGGCCAATTAGTCTTACTTCATGGTTAGGAAAATGTTGGAGTATGAGGTGTCCGGATACATGAAAAAGTAGGGCAAAGTCTGCAAAGGTTCCGTAATGGAAAACCTGTTGCAATGTTTTGAGGATATAACAATCAGCATCAACAAAGGAGAGTCAGTGGATATGGTTTACTTGTTTTTTCAGAAGGTAGTTGACAATGTGCTGCACATGAGGCTACTTAATGAGATAAGGCTGGTTGATTTTCAGGAAACATGCTACCATGGAGAGTACAAAACTCTAGTTAGTCTGTAATAAACTCTGGTGACCCCATCAGAGGAAAGACATCGAGGCTTTGCAGAGGATTCAGCCGGCGCTAACCAGGATGCCTCCTGGATTAGAGAGCATGCACTATACTGAGAGTTTGGACAAACTGGGGTTGTCGTCTCAGGAGCGGGAGAGGCTAAGAATAGATCTGCTGAATTTTATACAATTTATGAGAGACATTGGTATACCAGACAGACAGTATTTTCCCCACGGTTGAAATGTCAAAAAACAGAGGGCACATTTTAAAGGTGAGATGGGGTAATTCCAAAGGACATGTGAGGTGCAGGGTTTTGTTTTTTACACAGACTGCTGGTGTGGGGTGGTGATAGAGGCAGATTCATTGGGAACCTTTAAGAGATGTTAAAGTAGGCAAGGTTACGGTGTGGAAAAAGGTTTCGGGGGGAACAATGAAAGTGTGGCGGGGGGCAGGAGCAAGAAAAGCGCGGTATCAGCGTGGGTGCACTGGGGATTACGAAATCCTGGGTAGCAGACCTCCCTCAGCCTCAGCTGTACCTCTGCGAGAAGCTCTGGATCGCTGTGGGTGATGGGGTTCCCGAGCAAACTCAAATCAAGTCCAACATAGATCAAGTTACAGCAGTTTATTGATTTCATCATAATAATAGTCATCCGATAGTCTCATGAGACCATGGATTTGCGCCTTGGAAGGTTTCTTTTCCAGGGTTTTTTTGATGGGAGACCAGGCTGCAAGCCGTCCCCTCTCCACGCCAACGATGTTGTCCAAGGGAAGGGCACTAGGCCCCGGTGCCACAGAGCAATGTGTTAACTGCGTTGCTCAAGGACACCAACACGCTGCCTCAGCTGAGGCTCGAACCAGTGACCTTCAGGTTACCAGTCTGATGCCTTGTCCACTAGGCCACGCGCCAACACACATGACAGATGTAAATGTAAATTAAACAACGTGCAACCTGCTAACTTGCAGAAATAAATAAGCTGTTCCTGATTCACTCAGAGTCACACACAATTAACTGACCAGTGACAACGAGTAACAGATTGAATAACCAGTCCCGTTTCTCACCATCACTCCGCATCAGGAAACCGATGATTATAAAATCACATTTCAGGACAGTGTCCGAGATCGCTGCAGTTCCAGGGTCGCTACCAAGGTATTTATCCATTTAACATCATTATGTCGGGCAGACTTCTAAATGTATTGTCCTCAGCATAGTGAGCAAAAGTATTCTCCCTCAGGATAATCCCACCTCAGACACTGGTGTCCCAGACTGAGCCCCGCCTCCGGGCTCATTCTATCTGTGTATTTCTCCAAGGCCTGACTTAAATGAACTCTCGGACCGGGACATCCAGCAGAAGTAGCGCCGCTGGTCACAAAGGTGAATTACATGCCTGCGGAAACACCTCCGACATCAGAGAGTGCTTGGTTGGAAACGTGACCCGTTAGAACCATTGGGAATTAAACCTGAAGCATTGTCGTTAAAGGGGATGGTGAGGAATCGACCAAAATGTCCCCATCCCTTGGGTGGGGTTGTTCACTCATTCAGATGTTCACAGGTTCACTGTCAGTCCAGGTCTGAGTTCCTGCAGAGACTTCAGTTCCATCTCCCCAGTCTCACTGAAGTGATTTCTCCACAGCCTGAAACAGAGGGAAGAATACAGGGAAATAAACAAATAATACAACAGTGACTGTAACAGCGGGCTGGGGTTAATATTTCAACAACGTTGACAAACAAATATCACCGGTGAACCCGAGGATCCACTGATATTTTATCACACTGAGCATTAACAAGTATACTCACTCAATATAAGCCAGACTTGGGACGGCCAGTATTAGGCGACGGAGAGCAGGGACAGATCGGTCCGTGAGCGAGTTTAATCTCAGGTCCAGCTCCGTCAGTGATTGGTTTGTACTGAGAGCCGAGACAAGATCCTCGGCACCAGAATCCGTGAGACCAACTTTCCACAGCCTGGAGGTGAGAGAGAGTGAGGGTGAAGGACACAGAGAGACAGGAGATAGTACAAATCCCCAGTGTTTATCAGTAACATAATTACTAATCACATTAATGTTCAGTGTCAGACACCCAGTGACTGTAAACACAAACTCCCACAGTCTGGTACTTACCACAGTCTCTGTATTTTACACTCCGGGTTTCCAAGAGCCTCAGACACCAGTTTCACTCCTGAATCTTTCAGTTTATTATAACTCAGGTTCAGCTCTGTAAGTGTACAGTTTGCACTGAGAGTGGAGGCGAGATCCTCGGCACCAGAAACTGTGAGGCCAACATCGTTCAGCCTGGAGATGAGAGAGAGTGAGGGTGAAGGACACAGAGAGACAGGAGACGGTACAAATCCCCAGTGTTTATCAGTAACACAATTACTGATCACATTAATGTTCAGTGTCAGACACCCAGTGACTGTAAACACAATCTCCCACAGTCTGGTACTTACCCCAGTTTCTGTATTTTACACTCCGGGTTCCTCAGAGCCGCAGACACCAGTTTCACTCCTGAATCTCCCAGTTTATTAGCACCAAGTCTAAACACAAACAGACAAACTAATGAACAAAGTGATTGAAACCGTGGTTCTGAGGGAATATCTCTCATTCCGATATTTCCTGAAACATGAAACCCTTCAGTAGATCACTGATTGGAATTCAATGTCAAATTTCACTACAGAATGTCAGGAATTTACTGTCAGTGTGACTCCGTAATTTCCTATCATCTGACTCCTTCCCCAACAGTTAGAATAGTTTTCCTGATGTGAGAATGTCAGAAAGAGCAGGGTTGAAGGGTTAGATATCGTCCCTCTGAGAGGAGGAATTGTAGGTGGGAAAATTTCCATGGGAGATGCGCGCAGAGATCACCATCGCAGGAAAAGTGGTGGGAAAAATGATCTCCACAGGAGGAAGGGGAACAAGGAACAGGGATCCCCATAGGGCGATGGGAAATGAGGAAGAGAAATCCCGAGAGGATGAAGGGAGATGGGGAAAAGAGATCCCACAGGATGAAGGAGGTGGGGAAGAGAGACTCCAGAGGAGAAAGCGGTATGAGGAAGAGAGATTCCTATTGGAGGAATGGGGATGGACAAGAGAGAACCCCACAGGAGGGAGGGAATCAGCAAGGGAGAAACCCACAGAGGAAGGGGGATAGGGAAGTGATCCCCACAGGAGGAAGGAGTTAGGGAATAAAGATACCACTGGAGGAAGGAGATGGGGAAGAGCGAGCCAAAAGAACGAATGGGGAGAGGGAATTGAGATCCCACCGGAGGAAGGGGAATCGAGAAGAGTTCCCACAGGGGTAATGGGGGTGGAGATTAGAGATATCACAAGGGGAGGAGGACGGTGGAGAGAGAAGAGAACTGACAGCAGAATGGGATGGGGAAGAGGGATCCCCACAGTGGGAAGGGAAAGGAGGAAGCGAGACACCCCGCACAGGGGAAAGGGAGTGGGGAAGGGAGATCCCATAGGGGGAAGGACGGGGAAGAGAGAACCCACAGCAGGAAGGTGGATGGGGAAAAGTTACACTCACAGGGAAAATGGGATTGGGAGAAATGAACGCACAGGAGGAATAAGACTTCTGCAGAGAGGTCCAACAATGGGAATGGAAGTGTGCACAGAGATCCCACAGGAGTGTAGTGATGAGAAAAGGTGTTCCCACAAGAGGAGGTGATGCGGACGTAGATCCTCGGGGAGAGCTTGGTCTAAACTGAGGTCCACAATCGGGAGAAAAGATGCCCACGTAGTGACTGGGTATCGGGGATTGAGAAAAGTCACACAGTTGGAGTGATGGAGATAGTCACTCACTGGGAAGGGCTGAGGAGGACAATCTCACAGCAGCATTTCTAAATCTCTCACTGGGAAAGTCAGCTCACAAACTCTTGTCCCTCAACGGGTGAAGGGTAGGAAGTTCCAAGACATCGCCTTGCAGTCAGTGTCGGTGTGGGTGTCATTAACATTGAGAAGGAACAATGTCAATGGACGTGTCACAGGCAGCGAGAAACACGGCCAATCCTGTGATTTATTACCATTAAACGAATGGCTGTTTTTCACTGATCTGATGAAGTCTCCAAATCCCATCAGAAGGTACAACAGAACCATCCCGTCTTTAGGGAATTACTGACTGGTCCCCTAGTCATTTGTAACAATGTTCCGCAATCTGATTTACTCCGATTTTACCCAATTTCTTTCACATTGAAACAACACAATAGAACAATTTCACATTTCAGAGTGAGAGAGAAATCTGGTTACCTCAACTCCTGGCACTTGTGCAGCCCGGGTCCCAGCCGCTGGATTCCTTCAAACTGAATGCGGCAGTTCCAAAAACAGAGGTGTTTTATTGTATCACAGAGTCCGATGGCATGAGACAGGACCGCGCAGTCAATCGGGGTCAGTGTCATTCCACTGAATGAAAGTTTTTCCACAGATCCCAGTGTGGCCCGAGCCAGTCCACGATTCTGAGACTCAAACAGGTAGTGTAATGCGTTCAGGAGACTCCTTGTATCATCTTCACCAGCAGAGTTATATATCTGGTTTTTAACCTCCTCCTTCACCCAGTCAATCACCCGGCCGGTTGTTTGATGCTGAAATGGACCCAGAAACTCCTCCAGGCCCGGAGCTGTCATTGGGGAGGAGAGACCAGCAACAAATCGGAGAAATACCTCAAATCGCCCATCTGTTGTGTTGTGGGCTTCAGTGAGGAATTTCAGGATATCCCCAGGATGTGGATTCAGGAATTGTGCGACTGCAGCTACAAACTCTTGGATTGTGAGGTGTGGGAATGTGTACACCACGCTGCGGGCAGAATCCTCTCTCTCCAAAAGCTCCATCAGGAACCCGGACAGGAACTGGGAAGGCTGCAGATTGTAGTTGATCAAATCGCCACCTGTAAACACAATCTTCTTATCGAACACTCCTCTGAAGGCCATCTGACCAACCCTGAGTAACACATCACGGGGGTTGTCAATCTCACGGCGGTGGTTTTTCAGGATGTTGTAAATATAGTAGGAGTACAGTTGGGTGATGGACTTGGGAACTCGCTGTGGGTCTCTGACTCTTTGTGTGAAGAAGGGGCCGAGTGCCAGAGCGAGGATCCAGCAGTAGGAGGGGCTGTAGCTCATGGTGTACAGGATCTCGTTCTCCTTCACGTGTTTGAAAACAGCTTCCGCCACCGTCTGATCTTCAAAATGCCTGATGAAATATTCCTTCCGTTCCTCACCAACAAATCCCAGGATATCGGCCCGAACACCGATCTTCGCCTTTTCCAATAAATGTAACGCAGCGGGACGGGTGGTCACCAGCACTGAACATCCTGGGAGCAGCTTGCCCTGGATTAAACTGTACACAATGTCAGACACTTCACACCACCACTCGGGATCTGGGCACTGGTGCTTGGGTTCTGTATCTCTCCGACTGTCAGCAAAATCGATTTTGTTTTTGAATTCATCCAAACCATCGAATATAAACAGCAAGCCCTCTGGGTTCTTCCAGACTTCTCTCAGTAAATTTCCAAAGTACGGATACTGATCCAGAATCAGTTCCCTCAGGTTTATTCTGCAGTTAATGGAGTTTAAATCCCGGAATTTGAAACTGAAGACAAACTGGAACCGTTGGTATATTTTACCCGTGGCCCAGTCGTAAACAATCTTTTGTACCATTGTTGTTTTCCCGATCCCTGGGACTCCGGCCACTGCTGCCGAACTCCCAGATTTGGATTCACTCTGGGAAAAGCTGCTGTGGAACAACTGATCAGTCCGGATTTTTTCTAGCCCTCCGCTGAGATGTTTCTGTCTCCACTCGTCGTGGTCTCTGCCTCTTGCCAGCAGTTCATGTTCCACCAGTCTCCGATCTCGAACAGTGGAAATGACCGTGAGCTCAGCGTATCGATCAACCAGCTGGAAAACCTTCACCTTCTCCCTCATCAGGATCGTGTTCACTTTCAGTGTCTCAGTTTGTGCCCGCAGAGTCTCCTTGTGTTTTTGTTGAACACCTTCCATGGGAACAGATAGTGGACAAACTGTTAGATGCCTCAACTCGGAACTTGGGTATTTAGGTACACAATAGTTAGCTGAAAGTTATTGTATTAATTGAATACATCAATGGATGTTCGTTCAGTTAAGTAAATTTTGATTAACAGACCCCGAACTGGACAAAGGGGCCTGGTTTAAATAAACAGCAGTTCATCATATTTCCACATTAATTGTGCTTTTGAGATGAGTACTTCCCTGGTAGTTTACTGACCCCCGACTGTCCCGACAAACCCCAATACTGCTACAGATATCATTGTTCTTGTGGAAGAAACTGTTAATCCCAAGTGCAGATGTGTCGTGTGGAGATAGAGAAAAGGGTAGTGGGCGTTCTGTCAAAAGAACAGGTCGGATAATCACAGCTCCCCCTCCTCTCTCACCGACACTGATTCAAAGTACAAAGAAGTAGCTTTCTTCATCATTACGTGCACTGTGGGTGGGTAATTGGGGAGAGAAAATGTCAGTGTCTTGCTCAGGAGATTGATTGAGACAATCACCATTTGACACGAAACACAGACAATTTCCCCCTTCTACCATCACAGATGCTGCTCAGCTCACTGAGATCCTCCAGAAAATAGTTTGAGACGGCAGATCTGCAGTCCCGTGTCTGTTAAAGAGTATGTGTTGCAAATATTCAACAGATTCTAGATTGAAGATACCCAAGTGTAAAGGAGAAGTAAATAATTGTTATTCCGTGTCTGATGCAGCACTCAGATAAAGATAGATAGATAGATAGATAGATAGATAGATAGATAGATAGATAGATAGATAGATAGATAGATAGATAGATAGATAGATAGATAGATAGATAGATAGATAGATAGATAGATGGATACTTTATTCATCCCCATGGGGAAATTCAACCTTTTTTCCAATGTCCCATACACTTGTTCTAGCAAAAACTAATTACATACAATACTTATCTCAGTAATAATATGATATGCATCTAAATCACTAACTCAAAAAGCATTAATAATAGCTTTAAAAGAAAAAGTTCTTAAGTCCTGGCAGTTGAATTGTAAAGCCTAATGGCATTGGGGAGTATTGACCTCTTCATCCTGTCTGAGGAGCATTGCATCGATAGTAACCTGTCGCTGAAACTGCTTCTCTGTCTCTGGATGGTGCTATGTAGAGGATGTTCAGGGTTTTCCATAATTGACCGTAGCCTACTCAGCGCCCTTCGCTCAGTTAGTGATGTTAAACTCTCCAGTACTTTGCCCACGACAGAGCCCGCCTTCCTTACCAGCTTATTAAGACGTGAGGCGTCCCTCTTCTTAATGCTTCCTCCCCAACACGCCACCACAAAGAAGAGGGCGCTCTCAACAACTGACCTATATAACATCTTCAGCATCTCACTGCAGACATTGAATGACGCCAACCTTCTAAGGAAGTACAGTCGACTCTGTGCCTTCCTGCACAAGGCATCTGTGTTGGCAGTCCAGTCTAGCTTCTCGTCTAACTGTACTCCCAGATACTTGTAGGTCTTAACCTGCTCCACACATTCTCCATTAATGATCACTGGCTCCATATGAGGCCTAGATCTCCTAAAGTCCACCACCATCTCCTTGGTCTTGGTGATATTGAGACGCAGGTAGTTTGAGTTGCACCATATCACAAAGTCCTGTATCAGTTTCCTATACTCCTCCTCCTGTCCATTCCTGACACACCCCACTATGGCCGTGTCATCAGCGAACTTCTGCACATGGCAGGACTCCGAGTTATATTGGAAGTCTGATGTGATTCGTTGGGCAGTTTTGACTACCGGTTGTAGTCAAAAGGTCCGCCGCAGTTATGCAGGGTGTTGGTCTGCCCTCTGCAGCACAGCTGTAGAAGGTCGGGAGTGTAGATGTGAGTACAGGTCAGACAACGTCTGTGGAAAGGGGAGAAAGTGGAGATGCTACTGGTCTATGACTGTGGTTAGGGGGTCAGACAGACTTTAAATACAAGTTTGAAAATCATACTGATTAGAGTCGGGTGGTGAAGAAGAGAGCAGAGAACGTGGAATTTCGGTAGCAGGTGGTTCAGGATTTCAGCTGTTACAGAACCTGAATAGAACACAGAACAGCACAGGAATAGGGCTTCGGCCTACAACGTTGCCACATTAAACTCTAATGTTTCAACATTCTCCCTACTGAGATAAGAGTCTGCATTATTGCTCCTTTTACCAAAATGCATGATCATATATTTCACAACACTGTATTCCATCTGTCACTTTTTGCCCATTCTTCTGATTTGTCTGTGTCCTGCTGCAATCTCTTTGCTTCTTCAGCACTACCAACGCCTCCACCTATCTTCATATCATTTGCAAAGTGCCACAAAGCCATCAATTCCTTCATCCATACCATTGAAAAACAGTGTGAAAAGTAGCGGTCCCAATACTGACCCCTAAGGAAAATCACAAGTCACCGGCAGCCAAAGAGAAAAGGCCGATTTTTTTCCCACTCACTGCCTCCTACCCGTCGACCATGCCGCTAACCATGCGAGTAACTCTCCTGTAATGGCGTCGGATTTTATCTTGTTAAACAGCCTGAAGTGTACCAACATATCAAACGCGTTATGAAAATCCATGTTAATGACATCCACTGCATCGCCTTTGTCCACACTGCTTAGTATTTCCTCAGTAAACTCGAACAGATTCATCAGACAAGATTTCCCTTCACAGAAACAATGCCTACTTTGACATATGTTATCATTAGGTTCCAAATACCAGGGAACCTCATCCTTAATAATAGACTCCAACACTTTCCCAAACACTGAGGTTAGACTACCTGGCCTATAATTTCATTTTGCTTGCCTTCCTCCCTTCTTTAAGATTCTTTGTTGCATTTTGTTAGATTTTAAAAGCTTCCCAATCAATGAACTTCCCACTCACTTGTGTTACCTTATATTGCGTTCCATTGGCTTTTCTGTGGCCCCTAGTTGCCTCTTAACGGCTCCTTTACATTAAGCTCCTTGATAAGTTCTGGGTTTTACAGTGAGTCCGGACCCTGACAGGAGTCTGTGGGATCTCACAGTGTAATCGAATCGTGTCATGGGTGTGTGGGATCTCACAGTATGTCTGGAATCTGCCAATGGCGTATGTGGTTTTGCAATGTGTCTGGACCCTGCCAGGGGTGTGTGGGGTCTCACAGTGTGCCAGGACCCTGTCAGGGTTGGTGGGGTCTCACAGTGTGTCAGGGCCCTGTTAGGGGTGTGTGGGGTCTCTAAGTGTGTCCGGAACCTGTCCGGGGTGTGTGTGGTCTCACAGTGTGTCAGGACCCTGTCAGGGACATGTTGGGCCTCACAGTGTGTCAGAACCCTGTCAGGGAGCATATGTCTCTCCAATCAACATATCAAACGCCTTCTGAAAATCCAAGTAAATAACTTCAACTGCCTCTCCTTTCCCTTCATAGAAACTACACTGACTTTGACTTATTTGATCATTAGGCTCCAAATAGCTCGAAAATTCAACCTTAATAACAGAGTCCAACACTTTCCAATCACTGAGGTTCGGCTAACTGGCCTATAATTTTACAAAGAAGAGAAAATCTGTAATGCTGGAAATCCGAGCAACACGGACAAAATGCTGGAGGGAGGCGATGGGCGGACAAGGAGATAACAGAAGAGAGGAACGACGTGAAGGGGGAGGGGAAGCATGACTGGAAGTTTGAAAAATCGATGTTCATGCCATCAGGTTGGATGTTACTCAAACGGAACATAAGGTGCTTTTCCTCTTTTCTGAGTGTGACCTTACCCCGACAGTGCAGGAGCCCATGGATGAACATAATGAAATGGGAAAGGGAAATAAACTGGGTGTCCACTGGGAGTTCCCGCTTGTTCTGCTGCACGGAGTGTAGATGCTCAGCGAAGCTGTCTGCCAGTCTATGTCAGGTTTCACCGATATACATGAAGCCGCACCGGTAGCATCTACGCCTCCCTCTGGTGCTCACCACCACCCCCCCCCCCCCCCCCCGTTTTTCTTCCATCTCCTTCTGTCCCTTTCACCAATCAACTTTCAAGTTCTTTGCTTCATTCCCATCCCCCAAACCGGTCTCACATGTCGCCTGAGATTCTTTACACCCCCTCCCCCACCTTTCAAATTTACTCCTCAGGTATACTTCTGCAGTCCTGCCGAAGTATTTCGGCTCGAAACGTCAATTGTACTTTCTCCATTGATGCTACCTGGCCTGCTGAGGTCCACCAGCATTTTGTTGCGTGTTAGCCTATAATTACCATTTCTTTTGACTTCTACGTTTTGATGCGTTATTTGATGTCTTTTGGCAGATTTTAAAAACTTCCCAATCAACCAGCTACCCAGGCACTTTTGCCACCTAATATTATGTTTACTGTTAGGGGTATCTGGGGTCTCATAGTGCGTCAGGATGCTGCTGGGAGTATATGGGGTCTTCAATGAACGTATTCAGGTGAGATAGGGAGCGTAGGAAAACATTGATTGTGGAAATATTGACTTTACAGAATGTGACAGTGGTAGACATAATGTTCTTCAAATAAGCAGGAAGAGAATCTGTTTTCTATTCCGAAATCGGTGTGGGAATTTCACTGCCGTGTCTTTTGCCCCGGCAAACAGCATGAAGAAAAGTGAAGAACAAGTTTGCAGGCAAATTGTAGAGAATTGCCAAATCCTTAGTGCAGAGAAACTGAGGGTTTTTATTGTCTGAATGTGGCCAGAAAAATCATTAACAGAGGTGACAGGAATGTGAGCAGTTTGGAAAACTTCCTCTGGTGCCATTTGAAAATTATCATCTTTGATGTTCTTGTTTGTTCTTGGAAACGACACAGGCTAAACGAGGGTTGTGTCCGAGATTCCTTATATTTCTGTTCAAGGGCATCGAGTAATCAGTTAAAACATGGGCTACTGTAAGATTAATAATTTTTACGATATCTGTCTTTCCTTCGCTCTCTCCTCTGTTAAATGTGGAGTTGAGTAATCAAATTCAGTCTGCGATTATGAAGGCTTACAATTGTTTAAGCCCATGGACTGCCCCGGGCTCCATTTTCGGTGACACAATGTGCTTACGGATGTAGTGAGTTTCTTATCCAGACGATCACAATTTAATTAATTACAATATTATTTATAGATATTTTCAGTACTTTCCACCTTTCTTGCCGCAATCCCACAACCCTTGGTTTCTCTGTCCTAATTCCTATCTCTCACCCTTCCACAATGTCCAGCACACAACACATGAATTTCAGCTTCTGTGGACTGAGCTGAGGATTTTATCCCGAATCTCATCCTCACCAGCACGGTCTCCTGATGGAATTCCCAGGATTATTTAGTGGGAAGTTAAACTGGATAAATTTAGCAGTGTGTGCACTAAGGGAGTGCAGATGTGAACAGAGTGGGATTCAAATGCTGCTTTGGGGTTGAACAGACTAGGTAGGGTGTTACCTGCTTTTCTCATTAAATTATCATTGTTATTCTGTGACGAGAACTTCGATGGACTCCCGGTTCTAAAAATGATGAACTGTAGTTTCTGAGGGAGTTTAGCAAAGTGATTTCAGATGAGGGCTGTGCCAGGGGCTGGATGGTTGTAGGACCTTTCGGAGTAAGAAATTCCCCATAGATTCGCTCCTCAGATCGTCCTCTTCTCCATTCTGACCCCGGTGGAGGGATCTGTAGTTGCAGGACCCAGAGAGGAGTGATCCCTTTCAGCAAACTCACCAACTCTCTGTGTGGTTCCTCATGCTGTCCTGTGAAAACTCTCCCTCCAGCAAACATTTTTCCATGTGTCTCACTGTGCGTTGTGTTACGGGGGAACGTTTACCTTATCAGAACCCCGTGGCTCAACAACGACATGGCCCTACATAATATCAACGTTTGGTGGTAACAGCGGTTTCTTCACTTACCTTTCAGCTCACTGGGAATCTCTGATACGGGCCAATGGACCGGTACACAACCTGTTCGGATTTAAAACATTTGACACATTTCAATTCCTCAAATTATAGGTATGTAATGTTTGAATCCAAAATTAAATTAATCTCTGATATTATCTCACCATGTTCCTGTATTTCTTTCAGTATTTTGTCCAACTTTCGGACACCAATCCGCATTTTGACAAAGGTTTCCCACATCACCCTCCGGGCGCGGGAGCCTTTCTCCATCACCAGGCTCAGGAGGAGTTTAGAACTGTCCGCCCGCTCTCCCTTATCAGCGAGATCAGAGATTTTCTGTGAAGGGTAACAGTGAACATATTGGGGACTGACAGATTCACACAGAGAATGAGAAGTAAATGATGTGCTCTGTAACGGGATCACACTGAGCAGTCACCCGGACGGGTGCTGATCCTGTCTGGACATGGACTGTACATTCTGAGTGCAGAGCACACGGAGGGACATTCACCGTGAACCTGGTCCACCAGTCAATGAGATCCTTGCTGGTCCGTGACCCCTTCGTTGAGGTGACTCTCCGCTATTTATGAAGGGGACAAGGAAGCAAGAAGGAAATTTATAGACCTGTTAACTTGACATCGGTGGTTGGGAAGTTGTTCGAGTCGATTATTAAGGATGAGGTTACGGAGTACTTGAAGGCATATGACAAGATAGGCAGAACTCAGCATGTTTTACTTAAAGGCAAGTCCTGCCTGACAAACCTAGTGCAATCTTTTGAGCAAATTACAAGTAAGCTAGACAAGGGACATGTAGTGGATGTTGTGTATTTGAATTTTCAGAAGAGGCTGCTAAACACTATAAGAGCCCATGAATTACAGGAAAGTTACATACGTAGATAGAGCGTTAGCTGATGAGCAGGAAACAGAAAGTGGGAATAAAGGGATCCCATTCTGGTTGGCTGCCGGTTACCAGTGGTGTTCCACAGGGGTCCGTGTTGGGGCCGCTTCTTTTTACATTGCATATCAATGATTTGGATTATGGAATAGATGGCTTTGTGGCTAAGTTTGCTGATGATACGAAGATAGGTGGAGGGGCCGGTAGTGCTGAGGAAACAGAGAGTCTGCAGAGAGACTTGGATAGTTTGGGGGAATGGGCAAAGAAGTGGCAATTGAATTACAATGTGGGAAAGTGTACGGTCATGCACTTTGGTAGAAGAAATAAATGGGCAGTCCATCATTTAAATAGGAGAGAATTGAAAGTTCTGAGATGCTACGGGATTTGGGAGTCCTTGTGCAGGATACCCTTAAGGTTAACTTCCAGGTTGAGTCGGTGGTGAAGAAGGCGAATGCAATTTTGGCATTCATTTATAGAGGAATAGAGTATAGAAGCAGGGATGTAATGTTGAGGCTCTATAAGGCATTGGTAAGACCTCACTTACAGTACTGCGTACAGTTTTGGGCTCCTTATTTAAGAAAGAATGTGCTGACGTTGGAGAGGTTTCAGAGAAGATTCACTAGAATGATTC
The DNA here is from genome assembly GCF_048418815.1 of Hemitrygon akajei. Taxonomy (NCBI): domain Eukaryota; kingdom Metazoa; phylum Chordata; class Chondrichthyes; order Myliobatiformes; family Dasyatidae; genus Hemitrygon; species Hemitrygon akajei. Next base: position 5,280,358 of record NW_027331939.1, on the reverse strand, counting down.
CGGGAATGCGAGGGTTAACATATGAGGAACGTTTGACCGCTCCTGAACTGTATTCCTTGGAGTTTAGAAGAATGAGGGGGGCCCTCATAGAAACATTTCGAATGTTGAAAGGCATGGTCAGAGTGGATGTGGCAAAGTTGTTTCCCATGGTGGGGGAACCCAGTACGAGAGGACATGACTTAAGGATTGAAGGGCGCCCATTCAGAACGGAGATGCGAAGACATTTTTTTAGCCAGAGGGTAGTGAATCTGTGGATTTTTTTTCCCACGGGCGGCAGTGGAGGCCAGTTCATTGGGTGTGTTTAAGGCAGAGATTGATAGATATCTGAGTAGTCAGGGCATCAAAGGTTATGGTGAGAAGGCGGGGAAATGGGACTCAAGGGGAGATTGGATCAGCTCATGTTGAAATGGCGGAGCAGACTCGATGGGCCGAATGGCCGAAAGCTGCTCCTTTGTCGTATGGACTAAATCAGAAAATAACGATGGCAGATGAAGAAAGAAGTCAGGAGGGTTTTTTTTATAACAGAGTAAGCAGTCACAGGGAAGTTGCAGAAACGATGATGTGATTCATCTCCTCAGTCCGCCAATGTCCAACATGAGAGCAGATTACCGACTGACACCCAATGCCTTTCCTTTGCCTTTTCCAGGGGAGGTTTATTCAGTGATTACACATTACAACATGGCAGTACTCCACGATTCACACTGTTTGTGGTTACAGATTGTAGCACAATCATCTCCACCCAGAACAGAACACACTCGAGCTCCTGTGGCACCCACAGATGATGTCCCGGTTCTCACTGACATCCTGCCGTCACGCTGCATGGTCAACCGAAACCTCCTGTCATATTTCCATTTAATACTGTAATCCCACACAACCGTTACTTGCTCAACTCACTCTGAACACTGAGCAGCTACCCACCAGTCCCCGGGGTCCTTTCACCCCTTTCTATCACTGGTTCAGATTCAGATTTTTGTGATTGCAGGTACAGTATTTATTTCCCAGTTGTTCTTTTATGTTATTTAATATCCGATGAGTTAGAGTTCAAAACCCATCAGTCCTGTGATGTGTGAAAAGTCAAACCCATTCTCCCTGTCACTCACCCGATGTTCCTCTCCGCTGAACTGATTCTCGGCCGTTAACACCAGACTCACTCCGTGCACCCCTCCTTCCATCGCCTGCTCCAGCCTGTCGCGGTAGAAGTCCGTCAACTGCAGCAGTTGGAAATCATTCCAGCTTGCCAGGAGCTCGGTGATCACTGAGCTTGAAGCTGTGAAGGAAAATGAGGAAAATTAAAGAAATTACTGACCCCATATTGGGCAGCAGCTTTCTCTCTGGAAGCTAAAGATCACCAAATACAGTCCGGGGGTTGGTGGGGGGCGATCGGGGGTAGGGGTCTGATGGGCTATAGTTCCGTTTGTTGAAGGCTGCTCCTTTTTATCCCCAAGAATATATCTCCCTGTTTGGAAAGGACTCTGCTTATTAGCTGAGAATATAGTAACCATTAGCATCACTCTCCTGGTACTGCCCATCACCACCGCTTTGCTCTGGCTTACTGTCTGCCTGCCTGGTCAATCCCTTCCTCAGCAAATCTCTGGAATATCTCACAAAATGCTGGAGGTACTCATCAGGTCAGGCAACAACTATGGAGGCGATAAACTGTCAACATTTCGGGACAATTCCCTTCATCGGACTGGAAATGAGGCGACAGAAATTCTAGATATTCCCACATAAGTTTCTATTCCTCGTGGTCCTGATCCGAAAAGTCAACTGTTCATTCATCTCCATGGATGCTGCCTGACTTGCTGAGTTTCACCAATATTTTGTGTGACTTTCTGTAGTGTTTGTGGAGACATGATCACAGCAATGCTTCGCTTCCTGCTTGCTTTCGGCCTGAGAAATTGGACTGTTGGGTCAACTGACTCTGAAGACTAGCGGTATTAGTTTTATATTTAGTTGTTCTTTTCAGCCGCAGTGTCGGCTTGGTTTTCCATTTGAGAGTTTTAGTCAACGGCCCTGTTTGGCCTAGTGTTTATTGTTTTCTTTTTCCCTATAACACTGTTTGTATTAAAGTCTGTGAGTTATCGACATGTTAGTGGTTCTTTTCAGCCGCAATGGACCCAGCAAACTATCGACCCGCGTTAGTGCCTCTTACTCCGTACTTGGGCCATATCGGAAACGGCTGACTAAAAGATTTGTGTCAACGTGAAAACGTCTCTGTAAAGTGATCTAAATTAACACTAAATATAAAATGCAAAGTGATTAATTGCTTAAGTATTCTTCCTCCTTTAGTATGACACAACAAATCAGCACAAATCAACAAAGCAGCCAATTGGTTTTAGAAGTCACATAATTAGTTGAATTGAGATCTGTTTTCGGGCACCTGTGTGCAGTCAAGGTGCCTCATTGATTGTAGTAAAACTACAACTGTATCTGGAAGGTCCAACTGTTGGCGAGTCTGTATTCTGCACAAGTGACACCCTGAGGACAGAGGAACACTACAAGCAACTGCGTTAAAGGGTTATTATAAAGCACAAATCAGGAGATTGATACAAGAAATTTCCAAGACGCTGAATATCTCTTGGAGTACAATTCAGTCAATCATCAAGAAATGGGAAGAATATGGCACCGCTGTAAATTTGCCTTGAAGAGCTGTCCTCAAACACTGAACGACTGTACAAGAGGAGGACTGATGAGGGAGGCCACCAAGAGACCAAAAACAACTGTGGAGAAGTTACAAGCTTCAGTGACTGCGCAGACAACAACTGTTGCCTGGACACTTCACCAGTCACAGCTTCATTGGAGAGTGGCAAAGAGAAAGGAAGCGTTGAAAATAACTCAGTGTGTTGAAAATAAGTCTTGGCCAGAGTTTGTCAGAAGGCATGTGGGAGGCCCTGAGGATTCTAAGGCCGATGAAACCAAAACTGAGCTTCCTGACCATCAGACTAAATGCTATATTTGATGTAAGCCAAGCACCACACATCATCAAAATCACACCATCCTTACCATGAAGAATCATGCTTTAGGGACGTTGCACTGCAGCAGACTCTGAAAGAATTGTACAGGTAGAGGGTAAAAGGTATGCAGCAAAATACCAGGAAATCCTGGAGGAAAACCTGATGTAGTCTGCTGGAGAGCTGCAACTAGGAAAACATTTGATTTGCAGCAAGACAATGGTCCCCAACATAAAGCCAAAGCTATACAGGAAGAGGTTAAAAACAACAAACTTACTGTCCTGGAGTGGCCAAGTGTGAGTACAGACCTCAATCAAACTGAGTATTTTTGACTGGACTTGAAGACGGCTGTTCACACACGATTCCCATGCAATATGACAGAGCTTGAGCAGTTTTTGTCAAGAAGAATGGGGAAACATTACAGTGTTCTGATGTGCAAAACTGATAGAGATCTACCCACACAACTCAAGCCTGTAATTAATGCCAAAGTGTGATCTACTAAATATGGACTAGAAAGGAGTGAATACTTATGCAATAAGTTATATAAATTTCACAACCCCTGTTAGTGATATTAAACCTGTTTTTGATTTTGAGAAGTTTTATCTGAAAGTTGTGTAATTTTTTTATGTCCGTTATTCATCCTTTACTAGGTCTTGTTAACCAAAGTGTGCTGGAGTCCACATGGTGTTTTCTAAAAGTTGCTATTTCATTTCTTATTTTTCTTTATAAGTTTTCCACATCAGTTTCAGACCGAGATATTATGCCAAAGGATTACGCTAATATAAGCAGAGTGAACGTGGTTATTGCCTTTGTTACATTGTTGTTATTCAGCTCTGTTTGGCAGAATTTCTTTAGTCCTGAAGTAAATTCTGTTGAATGATTTCTCTTTATCACACGCTGATCTATCTTCTTTGCTTGTTGATATCCTAAATATACTTTTATGTTTCATATTCATCTATCTGCTATATTGAATCCTGATGCTCTGTCATATACTACTAGCTCTACAGCACCTATCGTAATGTTTATGTTCTATACTTTTCTCGCCTAAAGCTAATGTTTATATCTTTGGAAAATAGTTCCACTATTTGAATTAATTATTTTAGCTTTACAGATGCAAGAGCGAATATTTTCAAATCATTCTGTACAGTAGATGTGTCAAGCTATAATTCATTTGTTTTTTTTTCTGATTTGATAACTGAGTTTTCTCCGATTCTGTGGATTAGAGAGCGGGTTAAAACCAGACAAGACCATAGCAGGCTTAACGTTTCACTCTAGAAAATGCGTACATTCATTTTGATGACAGTTGCTGTCCCTTTGCGGTTGTTAGTAGGTGATTATTGTACGCCAGTGCTGTATGGTTCCCAGTGCCCTTCCCTTGGACAACATTGGTGGCGTGGAGAGGGGAGACTTGCAGTATGGGCAACTGCCGGTCTCCCATACAAACCTGCCCAGGCCTGCAGCCTGGAAAAACCTTCCAAGGCGCAAATACATGGTCTCACGAGACTAACGGATGCCTCAAATGCTTCATCAGATGTTGTAGATTTTTCACGTTTTCGGTGTATGTACCAGGAAGTTTTATCAACCACGAGTGAGAAACAGAATCAAATATTCAAATTTTTTTGATAGTCAATATAAAAGCATAAAAGATTTCTGCTTTTTCTCCAGGCTTGATATAGAATTGTAATCAACTATTATCAGTTGTTCCTTAAATCTCTTCATATCCTAACAGTATCCTTTCTGCCCTTCAGTAAGTATATTCGGGTTATCTCAGTGAGTGGTTATTAGTTGCGAGATAGATAGATAGATAGATAGATACTTTATTCATCCCCATGGGGAAATTCAACATTTTTTTCCAATGTCCCATACACTTGTTGTAGCAAAAACTCATTACATACAATACTTAACTCAGTAATAATATGATATGCATCTAAATCACTAACTCAAAAAGCATTAATAATAGCTTTAAAAAAAGTTCTTAAGTCCTGGCAGTTGAATTGTAAAGCCTAATGGCATTGGGGAGTATTGACCTCTTCATCCTGTCTGAGGAGCATTGCATCGACAGTAACCTGTCGCTGAAACTGCTTCTCTGTCTCTGGATGGTGCTATGTAGAGGATGTTCAGGGTTTTCCATAATTGACCGTAGCCTACTCAGCGCCCTTCGCTCAGCTACCGATGTTAAACTCTCCAGTACTTTGCCCACGACAGAGCCCGCCTTCCTTACCAGCTTATTAAGACGTGAGGCGTCCTTCTTCTTAATGCTTCCTCCCCAACACGCCACCACAAAGAAGAGGGCGCTCTCAACAACTGACCTATAGAACATCTTCAGCATCTCACTGCAGACATTGAATGACGCCAACCTTCTAAGGAAGTACAGTCGACTCTGTGCCTTCCTGCACAAGGCATCTGTGTTGGCAGTCCAGTCTAGCTTCTCGTCTAACTGTACTCCCAGATACTTGTAGGTCTTAACCTGCTCCACACATTCTCCATTAATGATCACTGGCTCCATATGAGGCCTAGATCTCCTGAAGTCCACCACCATCTCCTTGGTCTTGCTGACATTGAGACGCAGGTAGTTTGAGTTGCACCATATCACAAAGTTCTGTATCAGTTTCCTATACTCCTCCTCCTGTCCATTCCTGACACACCCCACTATGGCCGTGTCATCAGCGAACTTCTGCACATGGCAGGACTCCGAGTTATATTGGTAGTCTGATGTGTACAGGGTGAACAGGACCGGAGAGAGTACGGTTCCCTGCGGCGCTCCTGTGCTGCTGACCACCGTGTCAGACCTACAGTCTCCCAACCGCATTTACTGAGGTCTATCTGTCAAGTAGTCCACTATCCAATCCACCATGCGAGAGTCTACTCCCATCTCCGTTAGTTTGTGCCTTAAGATCTTGGGCTGGATGGTGTTAAAGGCACTAGAGAAGTCAAGGAATGTAATCCTCACAGCACGATGCACGATGTTATAATTTTATTTATAAAATGGTCTTGTTATTAAGAGCGAATTATAACATAGTTGCTGACCATCAATAGCCTTATAAATGCAGAATTAAAGTTGTCCTTGAGGCTGGTGGTACATACCTTCAGCCCTTTATATCTTCTGCCACATGGGAGTATGGAAGATGGAATGCTTGATGTGGGTTGGGGTTCAGCAGCAAGGCTTTGAGCAGGTGAAGTAGCATTTTGCTGACTTGATTGAGTTCTTCCAGGAAGTAACAAAGCTGATGCATGAAGTTACATGGTGGATCTTGCCTACTTGGATGTTAGTCGGGTGTTTGACAAGGTCCCAAATGGGAGTCTCATACAGAAAATTAACGTGCTTGAGAACAGTGGTGAATTGGCCATTTGGATTCATAGCAGACATACGGTAATGAGGCTTAACCTGACTGGCGATCTTTGACCAGTCATGTTCCACAAGAAGCCACACTGGGATCAGCCATGTACACACATATGTCCATTTCCCCAAGACTGTCCCCAAAACCTACCCAACAATGCTCTGGGAATTACTTTACCAGAAGGACTGCTTTGCCAGAAACGAACCACTCCAAACGCACCAACTCACCTATTTCAATTCAGGATGAGAATAAATGCTGGGTCTGTCAATGAGAGTCGATTCCCAGAGATGCTCCCTCCATCCTGGCGAATACATTTCCCTTAATTCATATCCTGGAAATATTCGTTTCATCGGGACAGCTGCATTTCCTCCGATACACATCCTGGAAATCCTTGAAACAGGTAGTACATTTCCTGTAGTGGGGTCACGGGTGCCCCACTACCACATTTACCACACCCACACATTTCACTCACCCATTCCTTGTTGGGGACTTGACAATTCCGTGTTTGATGAGCTTCTGAGTTGACAGGCTGTCGCCTCACTTGTGCTGGTTCCAGGGTCCTGATCGGTGTCTCTGACGTCACTGTCTCTGGGCTGACAGGCAGTCGCCTCACTAGTACTGGTTCCAGGGTGTCTGGCTGACCCGATGTGGAGTGGAACTGTGCTGGTGAATGTGAACCACACCGGCTGCCAGGTGACCATCCCGATAAGCCAGTGACCAGACACATCCACTCCCAGATACAGAGCAGGAGAGAGACAATAATACTGATCACTGACTCTGCAGTAGTTGAACACACTGATAACCAGGGGATCTTAATGGAATGGTGTCCAGTGATACCGGAAAATAACACTGGGATTATTTTCCACAAGCAAATTCTCCCTAGGTCACAAACTGTTCAGTCACCTGTGTCACACACAGATCAACCATCGAGTTGCACACTGCAAGATTCCCTAAATCACATACTCTCCGTCTGCTGTGTCAAAGTGTCTGGACCCCAGGGTCACAGACTGAGCATTACCTAGATACGTAGACTGTCCCGTCCACAGGGTCACACACAGATCAGCCCGCTGATTACAGGAAACAATGTGTAGAGTCAACATTTAGCAGGTTTGCCACCATCAGCTGCAGAGCAGAATACAGACGCAGAGAGGTCTTTTGACAAGGTTATAAACTGTTGGTTGGACCAGTTGAAATGGCCTGTACAGTTCTGGTACCAATACTACAGGAAAAATGTATTAGTGCCGGAAAGATTGCAGATTGAATATTTCATTTACAAAAGATTGAATTGGATGAGAACATTTTCTGACTCAGAGAAAATCATTTCCCTCCATAAATGCTACCTGGCCAGCTGAGTTGCTCTATCAGTTTATGTGGTATCCACCGGAAATGCCACGGGATTCACTTTAATCCGATTCACCAATGACATTCCGTTGTCCCAGTCACCTTCTTTGATTCTATGTTTGTCTCCTGCTGTTTTTATATTTCCTGTGCTATATCAGCATATCAACATTGAAGCTCCTGAAGCATCTTTTGAGAAAATCACGTTCAGATCGGATGCAGGTTATTCTCGAGAAGGAGGGCAAGAACCCAGATGTTGCGGTCCATGTAGGGACCAATGACGTGGGTAGGATGAGTGAGCGGGTCCTGTGTAGTGAGTTCAGGGAGTTAGGTGCGAAGCTGAAGGGCAGGACCTCCAGGGTAACAATCTCAGGATTGCTACCTGTGCCATGTGTGTGTGAGGCAAGGAACAGAAGAATTATACAGATTAATACGTGGCTGAGAGAATGGTGCAGGAGGGAGGGCTTCAGGTTTTTAGATAATTGGGCTTTGCTCCAGGGAAGGTGGGATCTGTTCCGACGGGACGGTTTACACCTGAACTGGAGCGGTACTAACATTCTTGCAGGAAAGTTTGCTAGTCCTGCTCAGTGGTTTTAAACTAAATTTGCAGGGGGCGGTGATCCAGAATGTGAGAGAAGATAGCGAGATGAAAAATATAGGACAGATGGGGACTACACGGTTCCGGAATATTAAGTGTGTAGTAGAGAAAGGTGAGGCGGAACAAGTGATAAGGAGGACACATGTACAGAGCGATGGTCTGATGGAACATGGAGTTAAATGTGCAGAAAGAATAAGTAAATTTAGGAAGGACAACAAAATTCTAGGGGCGTATAGCCCGATGGGAGTTCGGGGAGCTGGGTTAAGCACAATAGGCAGCGATTTAAACATAGAGAGGAGAAAGGGGCTTAAATTTCTATATCTGAATGCACGAAGTGTCAGAAATAAGTCGGATAAGTTTGAAGCACAGGTGCGAATGGGTAACTATGATATTGTTGGGATAACGGAGACATGGCTGCAGGGAGATCAGACCTGGGAAATGAATGTACAAGGGTAAATGTGCTATCGTAGGGACAGAAATGTGGGCAGAGGGGGTCGGGTGGCCCTGTTGGTTAGGAATGAGATTCAGTCCTTTGCAAGGGGGGGGGGCATAGGATCAGGAGAAGTAGATTCTGTGTGGATAGAACTGAGGAACAGTAAGGGCAAAAAGACCCTAATGTGTGTTGTCTACAGGCCCCCAAACAGTGGCATGGATATTGGGTGTAAGTTGAGTAGGGAGTTAACATTGGGATGTGGCAAAGGTAATGTCACAGTAGTTATGGGGGATTTCAACATGCAGGTGAACTGGGAGAATCAGGTTGGTGCTGGACCCCAGGATAGGGAGTTTGAAGAGTGCCTATGGGATGCATTCTTGGAACAGCTTGTACGAGAGCCGACCAGGGACAAGGCTATTCTAGATTTAGTGTTGTGTAATGAACAGGATTTGATAAGCGATCTTGAAGTTAAGGAGCCATCAGGAGGTAGTGACCATAATATGATGTTTTTATCTGCAAATTGAGAAGGATAAGGGCGGATCAGAGGTGTCAGTGTTGCAGTTGAACAAAGGAGGCTATGGAGCCATGAGGGAGGAGCTAGCCAAAGTGAAATGGAAGCATAGCCTAGCAGAAAAGACAGTGGAACAGCAATGGCAGGTATTCTTGGGAATAATGCACAAGGTGCAAAATCAGTACATCCCCCGGAGAAGGAAGGATTCAAAGGGGGGAAAGGGGCCACAGTGGTTGACAAAGGAATTCAGAGATTGCATAGCATTAAAAAAAAGAAGTATGACAGAGCTAAGGTGAGTGGGAAGACAGATGATTGGGAAATTTTTAAGGAGTAACAGAACTTAACTAAAAAGGCAATACGGGGAGAAAAAAATGAGGTGCAAACGTAAGCTCGCCAAGAATATAAAGAAGGATAGCAAAATCTTTTTTAGATATGTGAAGAGGAGGAAGAAGATAGTTAAGAAAAATGTTGGGCCCTTGAAGAATGAATTGGGTGAAATTGTTATGGGAAACTGAGAAATGGCAGAAGAATGTATTAAGTACTTTAGATCTGCCTTTACTAGGGAAGACACAAGCAATCTTCCAGATGTATGGATGGGCCAAGGACATAGGGTAACAGAGGAAATGAAAAAGATTGACATTAGGAAGGAAACGGTGATGAGTAGACTGATGGGACTGAAGGCTAACAAATCCCCAGGTCCAGATGGTCTGCATCCTAGGGTCCTAAAAGAGGTGGCTCTGGAAATTGCGGATGCATTGGTAATCATTTTCCCATGTTCCTTAGATTCAGGATCAGTTCCTGAGGACTGGAGAATGGCTAATGTTATCCCACTTTTTAAGAAAGGAGGGAGGGAGAAAACAGAGAACTATTGTCCTGTCAGCCTAACATCAGTAGTGGGGAAGATGCTCGAGTCCATTATTAAAGAGGAAATAGTGGCTTATCTAGATAGCAGTGATAGGATTGGGCTGAGCCAGCATGGATTTACCAAGGGAAATTCATGCTTGACTAATCTATTGGAGTTTTTCGAGGATGTAACCAGGAAGTTAGACAAGGGAGACCCAGTGGATGTAGTGTACCTCGATTTTCAGAAGGCATTTGATAAGGTCCCAGATAGGAGATTAGTGGGTAAAAATCAGAGCTCATGGCATTGGGGGGAAGATATTGACATGGATAGAAAACTGGTTGGCAGATAGAAAACAAAGGTTAGCGGTGAATGAATGTTTCTCGGAATGGCAGGTGGTGACTAGTGGGGTGCCACAGGGCTCAGTATTGGGACCACAGCTGTTTACGATTTACATCAACGATTTAGATGAAGCCATTGAGAATAACATCAAAAAGTTTGCTGATGATACTAAGCTGGGTGGCAGTGTGACATGCGATGAGGATGTTAGGAGAATTCAGGGTGACTTGGATAGGCTGGGTGTGTGGGCAGATACTTGGCAGATGACGTTTAATGAGAATAAGTGTGAGGTTATCCACTTTGGGAGTAAGAACAGGAAGGCAGATTATTATCTGAATGGTGTAGAGTTAGGTAAGGGAGAAATACAAAGAGATCTAGGAGTCCTTGTTCATCAGTCACTGAAGGTGAATGAGCAAGTGCAGCAGGCAGCGAAGAAGGCTAATCGAATGTTGGCCTTTATTGCAAAGGGTATTGAGTACAAGAGCAAGGAAATCCTTTTGCATTTGTACAGGGCCCTGGTGAGACGACACCTGTAGTATTGTGTACAGTTTTGGTCTCCAGGGTTAAGTAAGGACATCCTGGCTGTAGAAGAAGTGCAGCGTATATTCACGAGGTTAATTCCTGGGATGTCCGGGCTGTCTTTCGTGGAGAGGTTAGAGAGACTGGGCTTGTACACGCTGGAATTAAGGAGATTGAGAGGGGATCTGATTGCAACATATGATTATTAAGGGATTGGACAAGATAGAGGCAGGAAATATGTTTCAGATGCTGGGAGAATCCAGTACCAGAGGGCATGGATTGAGAATACGGGGTAGGTCATTTAGGACAGAGTTAAGGAAAAACTTCTTCTCTCAGATAGTTGTGGGAGTCTGGAATGCACTGCCTCAGAAGACAGTGGAGGCCAATTCTCTGGATGCTTTCAAGAAGGAGCTAGATAGGTATCTTATGGATAGGGGAATCAAGGGATATGGGGACAAGGCAGGAACCGGGTATTGATAGTAGATGATCAGCCATGATCTCAGAATGGCGGTGCAGGCTCGAAGGGCCGAATGGTCTACTTCTGCAACTATTGTGTATTGTCTATTGTTCACCATTTTCCCACTGCCTAGACATTCATTGGGGTATTAAAACACTGAAACACACCACCTATTTACCTACAGTGAGCTGTCTTCTGATCCTCAGCAATTCTAAACATTGGCAATGTTCTCCGCTCGGCTACAGAAAACAGATTTCGGAAACTCCTTCCATCTCCTTTGTGTAGCCGTCAAGAAAACCAGGGGGGAGTTGATAGCTACCCTATCAAAACCTGAAATGCTGTGTTATCACACAATCCTTGAAATCCCAGAAATGCTCCAATCATCTGGCTCTGAATGTTATAATTGAAAGTTGGGGATGTCTTTCACCTCTAAACAGGCCTTGATGTGCAACAAACCCTGAACCTGGACTTTTACGTAACAAACAACACCGCTGTCACATTCCTGTCTGTGTTTCATTCTCAACCTGCTGATTCAGTGTCTCCGGCTCCTTTCACTCAGTTGAAACTTTGCATGCTGACCTGAGTGATTTCACCATTACCGGTGTCGGGTCCCTGTTCTGCAACTGCTGGATTGATCGATTACTCAAGACCTCATTACAAAGGAATTTGAGGACCCTGTTTGATGAAACCTTTCTGTGCCCATTAGCATCTGTGTAAGTTAATTCATCTGAACTATTGTGCACAAACGCAACAGAGGTTTAATCATAACGATCCCAGTGATCATACCTGTTGCCATTCTGATTCCCACTGACGATTCCTGGTTGTTGTTTTCTTGTTTACACTTTGGTCCCGGTGCAGAAATGCTCCACCTGCTGGTGATGCTCTGAATTACACAGAAGCAGACAGTGAGTCAGAGATACTTTGTAAATATGACAGAACCTGCATCCACTGTATCAGAGCAGCAGTTTCCATCAATTTTCACACCATGCCTGCGTGACTGTCCAGTGATATCTGACGCATCCTAAGGATAGAATAACACACAGATACAGACCCTTCAGCCCGATGAGAAAATGCTAACCACAGTGCCCACAGAAATGGTCCTAATTTCCTGTTTTGAGCCCATTTCCCTCCTGGCCTCTTCACTCCACCTTCACATCCCAACTGCTTCTGGAATTAGACAATTGTGCTGCCTCATCCACTTCCTCTGACAGGTCCCTCCACGTCATCACCAACCTCAGCGTGAAACTGTCATTGCTCATGTAGGTTCTACAACCTATTTATCACTCCTCTACCCATTTCGATCCCCAATAAGCTATGATAATCTTCACTGTGAGTACCATCTAATAATGTTGTGTCATCAGTGAGCTCACTAGTCAAGCCTGGTGCAATTGCATTCAGATCGTTGCTATCAAATCATGAATATCAAATATCCCAACTTGTAGCCTTGCGGCCCCCTTGTAAAGAAACCTTCAACCACCACTCTTTGCTTGCTACCTTCAAGGCAATTTTTAATCCACCTAACTTTCTCTCCCTGGACCGCATGTGAACATGTCTTCCAGAACGAGCTGTCATGTGGCACCTTGTCAAAGGCTTTACTGAAGTTCAATGTACAACATCCACTCCCCTGCCCTCATTGGCACTCATCGTCAAACGCCTTAAGAAGTGTTGTTGAACTCAACTTTCCATGCACAATGCCATGCTGCCTCCTGATCAGTCTCTGTCGATCCAAATGTCAGTGCATGACTGTCACAGATGGTGGAAAATTATCTCTGGCACCTCCGCTACACTTTTCTCCACTCACCATCGAAACGCTGAAGTGGCAACCTGTAGTAAGATAATGTTTCTCCAAATGCTCTAATTCCTGTTCCCAAGTCTCCGTTCCAAGAGTTTGCCCAGCACCAATGTAACACTCACTGCTCTATGATCCCCAGGATCCCCAGTATATTATTTTTATTGAATTACAGAACAACATATACCATCTTCTAATCCTGTATTACTATACCTGTGGCCTTCATCTCCATTACAGGTATAACCCGTCCCTTTGGTACCAGGTCAAATTAGAACATAACTCAATTTCAAAACCTATTTCTGCTTAATCACAGGGTCATAGGTTCTGACAATTTATTAGTAGAAATGTATTTGATGACGAAAGGGTATATAAATGTAAATTATCGATTGGCTTTGTTCTTTGGGACTGAATGAAATGTGGTGCCTGGACATTTGGCATCAAATGGATTGTTTTGGGTTGAGGCTTGCACAACCATACACTCGAGGGCGAGTATATCATTGCAGCTTGCAACAGCCAGAGGAATCAATGACATGTCGCCGCAGTTCATGGCAATTCTACATTTCTGCAATCACTACAGAACGAAGCAATTTCGGCGTCTCATAAAGGGAGGAAATAGTCAAAGTATTTTGAGATGATTGTGACCTAACACAGCCAAGCAAGGAAACATCAGAAGTGATGTAAATTTATTTCAGAAGATACAAGAGCTTGAACAGAACAAACACTGAGGGAATGGAAGTGGCTTTAAAGAACAGGGATTACTGACAGCACATTACAAGACCTGGAGTGATTGCAACTGGGTCTGACAGAGGTATAACTGGTACTACTGGGCACATTCCGTCTCACTCCAACTATTTCCTACCTTTCTTTGTACAGATATGAAATGTCTAAAGGACGAGCATTTGAGCAAATGAGACTCACCAAAATTTCTCCTGACTGAATGAACGGAAACTCTGAGTCAGAAGGGTTCTCTTCAGTTGGCGCTCTCAGTCTTCAGCTCGTTCAATTATTGCTGTTCCCTCGTCTTCAGTTGTTCTTTGTTTCCAGTTGTGGGCTTTTCTTCCGATAAATCCTTTAGCGCAGATGTAACGTTAATCAGAGAGATAATGAAGCACGTTAACAATCCAAAGAAGAACAAAACATTTATGTTGAATGTTCTTGAAAACAAAACTCATTGAAATTTAAATTTTGAACACAAATATAATGATCCGTGTGATGAAATCTGTAACTGTCCTACACATTTTTCAAAACCTCAGACGGGATATAAAAGAACACACATAAAGCTGGAGGAACTCAGCATGCCAGGCAGCACCTATGGAAATGAGTACAGTCGACATTTCATTTCTAATCCAGTCAGCATCTTCAGCAATCTGTTCTGCACCCTCTGCAGCTGGAATGTTTGCATGACAGGTTTTTTCACTGTCCCTCCGTACATGAGAATAATAAACGAGTCCACACTTTAATTGTGTGGAAATATTAGACAGACTGAGCATCTCCTCAGGAAATTCTGGGGGAAGAATCCACTGAAGTGTACAAATGTTTGAGTGCCCTAAAAAATGGAAAGGCTTCCTTCTTGCATTAATAGGGTTATGTACTTGGAAACATTTGCTGCACTTCGGCAATCTGTAACAGTGGAATGGAGTCAAGGAAATAAAAATGTCCATCCACAATGAGTGGACGTGACATATACGGATCTCACTCCCTGATCTGAACGGAAGAAAGATTCTCTCAGTGAAGTGAAGTGAAGTGTAGAAATTATTTTAGGAGCCCAAATACATGGAAACAATTATTGAACCCAGGTATCGATCCAGGTGAATCTTGGATCCACTACTGGGCCAGGTGATGGAGATAAAGTTTCCGGGATACACCTCAATGGATGGGTTCAGTCCTGGCCTCACCACCTCATCCCACTCCCAGGACCACAGCGGCTCATCTCAGGAGATTCGGTGTGAAGGTCCCATAAACCGGACCAACCCAGCAGGTTCTATCCGGGAAACGGTGGGAGGCCAGCTATTCAGGGAAATAACGGGAATCACTGCACAACACTTGGGACCTACCTCAATTCTCACCTATGGGATCTCATTGGTCTCGCTCACAGAGAATGATCTATCACCCGACTGCCCGCCCCAGGAGGCGAGGTCACTCTCCTGATCTCAGCCCCACATATAATCCGTCGTATCCATCCACAAAATTTCACTGCCCATCTTGGGACTGAGCATGCACAATGTGATCACATGACCATATAACAATTACAGCACGTAAACAGGCCATCTCGGCCCTTCTAGTCCGTGCCGACGCTTACTCTCACCTGCGTCATAGAGCGAGAGCAGGTCCTCAGAAAGAAACCTGCAGATACTGTCTATCTGTGGTAAAAAGGGAGCGGGAAACAGGATCGTGTGATGGTGCAGGGTCTCTCATTTAAACCAGTGACTCTGTTCCTTGCTCCTCACACGCTGCCTGATCCACCTGCCACATTTTCGACATTTCAAATTTACACCAGCTACATTTTTAATTGCTCTCTCTGTATCATTCCCATCCCATCCCTGTACCCCTTCGGTCACAGAAATATGGGTTTGATTCCCATTACTGTCTAAAAGATGATTTAGACCCAAAAAGGACTTGTGTAGGTTTCATTCAAATCACCCTATGTTTACAAGCACTAATTTCTACTCACATCCTCTGGGTTCACTGGATAGGAACACTGAAACATCAAATGAGAAACAGCAGGAGGGGGCCATTCAGCCCCTCCAACCAATGACATGATAGCAGTTGTCCCATCTCAGCCACATTTCTTCCCAATCCTCATTGCCTCGATCCCTTCAGTCTCCACCCATCTCCCAGCCTCTTTATACAGTGAGGGTGATCATTGAGTCTTCACCGCCTCTGTGGTGGGGATTTACAAACATTAACTAACCCTGGAGTGGAGACATTTCCCCTCATCTCAGTCCCGGACAGTCCACCCCCTTTTTCAGAGACTGGCATCCCTGGTTCAACCGGTAATGATGTTATGCATTTCAATGTGTTCACCCCTCAGTCCTCGATTCTCTAAATGAAAGGGTTATCACATTTAATCTTTCTTCATATGATGACCCTACCACTCTAGGGATCAATCTGATGAATCTTCATTGCATTCTCTATAACAAATACTCTCTTACCTCTTTGTTAATCCTCCATGGAATTAATTTCCATCTTCTGTAGCCCCGTGTGGCCCCAACCACTCACCTCCCAGCCCCGTCACTATTTCCACCTTCCCACCTTCCCTTTACTGGATCCACCTCTCACTCTCCAGCTCTTGCCCCATCCCCACCCCTCACCTCTTTTCTCTGACTATTTCCCATCTACTCTCAGTCCAGAGGGAGGGTCTCGGCCCGAAATATTGATAGTCCCTTCTCAAACACAGATGCTGCCTGACCCACTGAGTTCCTTCGGCAGTTTGTTCTTTGGTCTGTATAACCCGTGTTAGTATGGGGAGCGGGATTTTACACCATATTCCAGGTACAATCTCCACAAAACCCAAATAATTGTTAAAGTGATTTTCATTCTTATACCAATAACTCTTGCAATAAATACAATGTACCTTGGACCTCCCTCACTACCCTCTGCACTTCAGTCCATCTCCATTGAATCACACTCAGGATTTCAATTTGTCCTACAGAAGTGGGTGATCTCACATTTCCCACATTGGGCTCCAGCTGACCTGTTGTTCCCACTCACTTGTTTTGCCTCCATAACCCTGAAACCTTTTGACAAGAGACACAGAACATAGAACAGTACAACACAGGAACAGGCCCTGTGGCCTAAAATGTTGTGCTCAAACTATTCAATTAATCAAATTGCCAACTAAATTAATCCCTAATGCTTACACAATTTTCCCTCACGTTCACGTGTCTATCTAAACATCTCTTAAAAGTCCCCAATGTATCTGCCGCTACCATCACACCAGGCAGCACATTCCAGCAACCCACCACTCTGTGTAAAAATTCAAAAAGCTGGACATCTACTTTCGGATTTGTTCCGCTGTGACGGGAAATTCAAAGCGGGAGCAAGAGATGAATTCAGTGGGGATAACGCCTTCTCAGCTGGTCTGCCTCTGCTATTGGATGCAACCAGTGATTGACATCACCACACTAATGGGAAGAGTGTAACTCCTCTGTTGACTGTGGGGTGGGGTGTGTGGGTGGGTCAGGTAATTTTTACCTCAGCCGGTAAAGTTCAACCGTCTCAGCACCAATGTGACATAAGGAATAGCACACGTAATGTCAGATCCTGGTGTGGGAAACCATCACGTGTCATCAGGCATGTGGGGGTGCAAAGAGACATCAGCTCCAGGTGTGGGGAATCCACACGTGTCATCAGGCATGTGGGGGTACAGAGTGACATCAGATCCCAGTGTGGGGAACACACACGTGTCATCAGGCATGTGGGGGGGGGTGCACAGTGATGTCACGTGTGGGTGAGAACTTGTTTTCAAAAGCTGTTCAATGGACGTTTTTAATGATTTCAGGGGGACAATGAAAGAAATTTAACAGGCTTCATCACTGAATCTTGTATTGTATGAGATTAAGTCTCCTGCTATGTGTCCGGCTTTGCCATGTTGTTGATGGAGTGGGCGTCGTGGCCCTTTTCTCGAACTGGGTCACAAAACCCCAAATGCTTCTGGGAAAAACTTTCCAGGGTGATCTGGTGTGGGGTGGGTCAGTCAATGCAGTATCCTGTGGTTTATAATTTCATAAAGAATGGTTTTACTGATGTAAACTGGAATTGCTAGCAGTGTAAACACAGATTCGTATCAGTTAACAGAAGGCCTCTCATCCCTGCAGTCTTCGTCTCCTGGTAAACTAAAAACTCTGACAATGTGGACCACAGATACCCCTTCCTCTAAGTCAGTGTATCATTCAAACAGCTGATCGCTGAGATGCACTATATTTGTTGGTCAGTGAAGTTCCCCCAGATATAGTTCGATGGATTTGTTGGGGAGTTCTGGGATGTCACAGTGAAATGACGGGTCAGCCAAACCCTCTGTTCTGTCCCTCTGACCTCCGGAGGTTCCACGGGGACCTCCTGCAAATCGCAGCACAGTGCCAATTCCAGCTGATGGCGGTAGTATTCCTGTTCAGGCGGGGGTGAGGAAGGAGGCTGATCACGGGTTTGTGTAAATCGAGTGTTAGTATGTGTTGGGGAGCACTTCGGATCCACTGATCACAAAACCATTAGTTTCAATATAATTATAGAGAAGAATAGGACTGGACCCAGGGTTGAGATTTGTGATTGAAGAAAGGCTAACTTTGAGGAGATGCAAAAGGATTTAGAAGGATTGGATTGGGACAATTTGTGTTATGGGAAGGATGTAATAGAGAAATGGAAGTCATTAAAAGGTGAAAATTTGAGGGTAGAGAACCTTTATGTTCCTGCTAGGTTGAAAGGAATGGTTAAAAGTTTGAGAGCACCGTGGTTTTCAAGGGATATTGGAAACTTGGTTCGGAAAAAGAGGGAGATCTACAATAAATATAGGCAGCATGGAGTAAATGAGGTGCTCGAGGAAAATAAAGAATGTAAAAAGAATTTTAAGAAAGAAATTAGAAAAGCTAAAAGAAGATGCGAGGTTGTTTTGGCAATAAAGTGAAAATAAATCCGAAGGGTTTCTACAGTTATATTACTAGCAAAAGGATAGTGAGGGATAAAATTGGTCCCTTAGAGAATCAGTGTGGACAGCTACGTGTGGAGCCGAAAGAGATGGGGTAGATTTTGAACAATTTATTTTCTTCGGTATTCACTAAGGAGAAGGATATTGAATTGTGTAAGGTAAGGGAAACAAGTAGGGAAGTTATGGAAACTATGACCATTAAAGAGGAGGAATTACTGGCGCTTTTAAAGAATATAGAAGTGAATAAATTTCTGGGTCCTGACAGGATATTCCCTAGGACATTGAGGAAAGTTAGTGTAGAAATAGCAGGGGCTCTGACAGAAATATTTCAAATGTCATTAGAAACGGGGATGGTGCCGGAGGATTGGAATATTGTCCATGTGGTTCCATTGTTTAAGAAGGGTTCTAAGAGAAAACCTAGCAATTATAGGCCTGTCAGTTTGACGTCAGTGGTGGGTAAATTAATGGAAAGTATTCTTAGAGATGGTATATATAATTCTCTGGATAGACAGGGTCTGATTAGGAAAAGTCAGTATGGATTTGTGCGTGGAAAGTCATGTTTGACAAACCTTATGGAATTTTTTGAAGAGGTTACGAGGAAAGTTGACCATGGTAAACCAGTGGATGTTGTCTATATGAACTTCCGTAAGGCCTTTGACAAGTTTCCGCACGGAAGGTTAGTTAGGAAGGTTCAATCGTTAGGTATTAATATTGAAGTAGTAAAATGGATTCAACAGTGGCTGGATGGGAGATGCATGAGAGTAGTGGTGGATAACTGTTTGTCAGGTTGGAGGCCGGTGACTAGTGGTGTGGCTCAGGGATCTGTATTGGGTAAAATGTTGTTTGTCATATACATTAATGATCTGGATGATGGGGTGCTATATTGGATTTGTAAGTATGCAGATGATACTAAGGTAGGTGGCGTTGTGGATAATGAAGTAGGTTTTCAAAGCTTGCAGAGAGATTTAGGCCAGTCAGAGGAGTGGGCTGAATGATGGCAGATGGAGTTTAATGCTGTTAAGCGTGAGGTACCACATTTTGGTAGGAATAATCCAAATAGGACATACATGGTAAATGGTAGGGCATTGAAGAATGCAGTAGAACAGAGTGATCTAGGAATAATGGTGCATAGTTCCCTGAAGGTGGAATCTCATGTGGATAGGGTGGTGCAGAAAGCTTTTGGTATGTTGGCCTTTATAAATCAGAGCATTGAGTATAGGAGTTGGGATGTAATGTTAAAATTGTACAAGGCATTGGTAAGGCCAAATTTGGAGTATTGTGTACAGTTCTGGTCAGCGAATTATAGGAAAGATTTCAACAAAATAGAGAGAGTACAGCAAAGATTTACTAGAATGTTACCTGGGTTTCAGCACCTAAGTTACAGGGAAAGGTTGAATAAGTTAGGTCTTTACTATTTGGAGCATAGAAGGTTGAGGGGACTTGATAGAGGTATTTAAAATTATGAGGGGGATAGATCGAGTTGACGTGGATAGGCTTTTTTCCGTTGAAAGTAGGGGAGATTCAAACAAGATGACATGAGTTGAGAGTTAGGGGGCAGAAGTTTAAGGGTAACATGAGGGAGAATTTCTTTATTCAGAGAGTGGTAGATGTGTGGAATGAGCTTCCAGTAGAAGTGGTAGAGGCAGGTTCGGTATTGTCATTTAAAGTAAAATTGGATAGGTATATGGACAGGAAAGGAATGGAGGGTTATGGGCTGGGTGCAGGCCAGTGGGACTAGGTAAGAGTAAGCATTTGGCACAGACTAGAAGGGCCGAGATGGCCTGTTTTGGTGCTGTAATTGTTATATGGTTATATGTCATATGTTATATATTATATTATATTATATGTTATATGGTTAGTTGCCATGGAAGTGGGCGGGTCCGAGCCAGACAGCTGGAGAGTCCAGCTGCCTGCTCTTGCAGATCTGTATTTAGTTTCTTTCCCAAGCCGAGACTGTGGGGTCAATTAGTTGTGGTTCCCCAAGCTGGAAAGGAGGATGTGGGTGATGTGGATCAGTTTACGTGTGTGGGTGTGGGGTAAATGGTGGAAAGGGTATGGGGCCATTAGTGGGATGGAGGGAGGTAGGGGATGTGGGTTATCAGACACAGCATAACATGGGAGGATGGGTCCCAGGACAAATTGAGTCATAAAGAAGGGATGAGTTGGTCCATTAAATCAGACAGGATCAGACCTTTCAGGAAGCAACAGTTCCCTTTGCATGTTAATTACTGACTAATCTTCCTGAACGTTGTGTTTGTGACAGAGCCCCAGTGTCTGGGAACAGCTAAATGGCAGGACGCAGAGGGTGATGGGGAGGGGCTGTTTATTGGACTCGCCAGTGCTTCGTGATGTTCCCCATGGTTACACCTATTGTTACTTGTCATTTATATCAATCATTTGGTTGGGAATATACAGGGTGTGGGTCGGAAGTTTGAACATGGAACATAGAAGTCTACGGTACTTACAGGCCCTTCGGCCCACAATGTTCTGCCAACCTTGTAACCTGCTCTAGAAACTGTCTAGAATTACCCAACTGCATAATACTATTTTTCTGAGCTCCATGTACCTATCTAAGAGTCTCTTAAAATACCCTATTGTATCCGGCTCCACCACCGTTGCCAGCAATGCATAACAGACCCACCACTCTGACTGGAAAAATTCCCCTGACATCCCCCCTCTACCTTCCGCCAAGCACCTTAAAACTATACCCCCTCATGTCAGTCATTTCAGCCCTGGGAAGAAAGCCTCTGGCTATCCACATGATCAAAGCCTCTCATCATTTTATACACTTCTATCAGGTCACCTCTCATTCTCCATCACTCCAAGGAGAAAAGGCCAAGCAAGTTTGCAGCAGTTAAGTTTAAAGAATTACTTTTTTTGAAAGATATTAAGTATAAACTCTTCACTTTGTTTCCATCTCCCCACTCGGAAGTGACCGAAAGCTACTTCACAAGATGCAAGACCTTGAAATGAACACACAGAGGGAATGTGAGTGACTTTAAAGAGCTGGGATACTGACAGCACATCACCAGACCTGGAGTGATTGTAACTGGTCTGACAGAGACATAACTGTTACTTCTGGGCACATTCAGTCTCCCCCCAACTATTTCCTACCTTTCTTTGTGCGGGTATGTAATGTCTAAAGGACCAGTGTTTGAGTAAATGAGACTCACCAAACTTTCTCCTGAGTGAATCTATCGAAACCCTGAGTCTGAAGGGTTCTGTCCAGCTGATGCTCTCAGTCCTCGGGCTGGTTCACTTGTTGATCTTCCCTCATCCTCAGTTGTGGTTTGCTTCCAGTTGTCGGCTTTTCTTCCAATAAATCTCTCACCGCAGTTCTAACTTTAAAATAAAAAACAATGAAGCACGTTAACAACACAAAGGAGAACAAAACATTACTGCTCAATGTTCCTAAAAATAAAACTCACTGAAATTTAAACATTAAGACAAATATAATGATCTGAGTGAACAAATCTGTAATTGTTCCTCACACGTCACAAAATGAAATACGATAAGGAGGAGCCATCATTCATTCAGGAACAGGATTATGTGATTTGATCCATCTGGTCTGCCCCACCATTCAACCATGGCTGATTTCATTCCAACACCATATTTCTGCCTTCCTCCTGTAACCCTGAAACTACTAGGAACAAACACAAATATATTAACCTCTGCCATAAATATACCCCAATAACAGCTTCATCCACCCTCTGTGGCAACAAATTCTACAGATCAGTCACCCTTTACTTGATATTCTCCTCATCTCAATTTTAAAGGGAAGCTTCTTTATTCTGGGATTGTGTTCTCAGATCCCAGGCTCTGCGTCTAATGGAAATATCCTCTCCATGTCCACTGTCTCAAGGCTTTTCAGCATTCGGCTGGTTTCCTTAAACAAGCACAACCCCCACCCCCACTGTCCCTCAGAACTCCATTGAACACAGGCCCAAGACCATTGACTAACAGACAGATGACAGTGAGGGGAAATTTCCAAATACGCTTTGAACACTGAACACCTGGGTCCAATTCTACTTTTTAATTACCTCCTCTCCATGTGAGGGATGGTATAGGAATTCATTCTCTCCTCAGATTAACACTCATTGCCTCCAAATGAACCCCAGAAACAAGCATCTGACCACAGACCATAAACACTCCCTCAACACCTCATGAGCCCGAGCAGCTTGATCTCCAGATCCATTTCACCAGGGTCACAATCTGTGATAGGGTCGCACAGCTGAACGTGACATTTACCGACCCCAGAATGCTCGCACATCGTCCCCACATCAGGGATTTACCCACAACCAATGTCCAGCAACCCGAGACTTCTGATTCATTGTGGGGGGAGGAACATTCAGCCCCATCTACAGCAGTACTGTCCTGGTCAAATCCCAAATACTGACAGTTCCATATTCCCGGAGACTGCATCCCAGGATTACAGTCCAAGCACCAATTTCCCAAGACTCTCTTGCTGCCGGTAACATGCTGCAGTGTGTCGGCCATTCAGAGTTCAAAAACTAACACTCCTGCATCAACCTATGGCAGAATGGGAACCTGATAATCCTCCGACTGGGCCAGATATTGGGCTGGAAAACCGGGCGCGGGTCACCAACAGGCAGGGATACGTTTCACATTGTCTCCAGCAGCTAAACCGAACACATTTTATCATTATCTTATTGTTAAATGAGATTTTGCCCAGCACAATTGGCCGTCGCATTTCCTGTGGGCTAACAGGAATAACAGGCTTTTCATTTCAAATTGAAATTAAATGCTGGAAACTCGGTACATCAGATTGGATCTGTGGAAAGAGAAACTGTGGAAGACGCATTATCAGAACTGATGCTGCCCGATCTGCTGAACGTTTTTTCCAGTATATTCTCTTTTTACTTTAAATGATGCACAACTATAAAGTGATTGCAAGATGTTTGTGACGGCCTGAACAAAGTCGCAAATGTAAGTCCTACATTCATTAGTTTTCTCTTCATTCCAACACAGGGTTAATACAGTCGACACACTGAATGCTCACAACATCCTCCCCACCCCACTATCAAGCTGTTCCATCTGCTCCCGAGGGCACTAACTCTCAATGAGCGGAAATGACCAGAGAACGATAAAAATGTGCACCACTCCCTGCAGATCCTGGCTGTCCCTGGCAACAGGAAAATTGCCTCTCCAAAAATTACCAAAACAGGAAATAACAGACTCAACTTTAAACGCTGAGAGTCTCCGTCTGACAAAGATTAACACAGCGGCCATTTGGTAACTTTGAAACTAAAATTGTAGTGACTGTCTTTATCCTTCCTCATTCTGCATTAAATAAATCCTCTGGTAGATCAGGTAACAAACACTGATTTCAGAAATAACTTCGTGAGGCAAAATACTTCACAATGAAGGCAACGGTAGAAGAGAGATTGTCGATATTTATCATCGAGGTGGTGGGATGCAGGCTGGACAGAGATTGAACAAGATGGGCAGAGATTAAGCAGATGAAACGGGTGGGAGAAGGGATCAAGGACGATCACTGATGGCCCTCCAGCAATGCACAGACACTGAATTAATAGTACATACTACTATGTAGTAAAATGACAAAGATAGAGCAACAGGAACTTTGGCATTGACCCTTCTCCCCGAAACAACTTTTATCAACACAGCATGGAAAATATCCCCAGGTTCGGAGTGAAGGTCTCACAACCCGGACCGACCCCGGCAGGTTTTGTCCAGGAAGCGGGGTGAGAACGCGAGTTCGGGGAAGTTAACGGGACTCACTGCCCAGCATCGGTCGGGACCGGACTCAATACTCACCGCATGGATCTTGTCGGCCCCGCTCCGCAGAGAATGATCCGACCCCCCGGCTCCCCGCCCGAGGGGGCGAGGACCCTCTCCCGATCCGGATCCCGTAGATCCGCCGCTCCGGACTCGCTTCAACACAAAGAAAAAAATCACTGCCCAGCCCGGGAATGTGAGCATGCGCAGTGTGCTTATTGCGTCATCAGAGCGTGGGCGGGGCCTCGGAAACAAACCCGCAGATGCTGCCGATTCAAGTTGTCACTTTTATTCTCATTTCGACCATAACTGCTGGTTCAGTACTTAGTAAAAATGAGACAACGTGTTTTTTTTTCAGGACCATGGTGTTACATGACACAGTACAAAAACTGGACTGAACCACATAAACAATAACACAGAAAAAAAAACTACACCAGACCACAGACCTACCCAGGACTGCATAAAGTGCACAAAACAGTGCAGACAGTACAATAAATAATCAACAGGACAATAGGGCAGTAAGGTGTCAGTCCAGGCTCTGGGTATTGAGGAGTCCGATAGCTTGCGGGAAGAAACCGTTTCATAGTCTGGCCGCGAGAGCCCGAATGCTTCAGTGCCTGTGCTCAGACGGCAGGAGGGAGAAGAGATTGTATGAGGGATGCATGGGGTCCTTCATAATGCTGTTTGCTTTGCGGATGCCGCGTGTAGTGTAAATGTCCGTGATGGCGGGAAGAGAGGCCCCAATGATCTTCTCAGCTGACCTCACTATCCGCTGCAGGGTCTTGCGATCCGAGACGGTGCAATTTCCGAACCAGGCAGTGATGCAGCTGCTCCGGTTGCTCTCAATACAACCCCTGTAGAATGTGATGTGGATGGGGGGTTGGAGATGGACATTCCTCAGCCTTTGCAGAAAGTAGAGACACTGCTGGGCTTCCTTTGCTACGGAGCTGGTGTTGAGGGACCAGGTGAGATTCTCCGCCACGTGAACACCAAGAAATTTTGTGCTCTTAACGATCTCTACCGACGAGCCATCGATGTTCAGCGGGGAGTGGTCGCTCCGTGTCCTCCTGAAGTCAACAACCATCTGTTTTGTTTTGTTCACATTAAGAGACAGGTTGTTGGCTCTGCACCAGTCCGTTAGCCGCTGCACCTCCGCTTTGTAAGCTGACTCATCGTTCTTGCTAATGAGACCCACCACGGTCTTGTCATCGGCGAACTTGATATATGGTTCGAGCTGTGAGTTGCAGCACAGTCGTGGGTCAGCAGAGTGAACAGCAGTGGACTGAGCACGCAGCCCTGGGGAGACCCCGTGCTCAGTGTGATGGTGTTGGAGATGCTGATCCCGATCCGGACTGACACAGGTCTCCCAGTCAGGAAGTCTAAGATCCAGTTGCAGAGGGAGGTGTTCAGGCCCAGTAAATTCAGCTTTCCAGTCAGTTTCTGAGGGATGATTGTGTTGAATGCTGAACTGAATGCTATGAACAGCATCCGAACGTACGTGTCGTTTTTGTCCAGGTGGGCCGAACTGCCAAGATGATCATCACTAATCAAATTCACTGAGATTTCTCACGTCCCGTTGAATTTATTGCCAAGTGCACAAGTACGGGAAGGTACAGGAACAGAGAAACACTGACTTGTGGCAGCATCACAGGCAAGTACATTCAGATAACACACGGAACACAAGTTATACAATTCTCTGTCAGTGACAATCTATAAAAATGTTTTATATCCTTAACAATATATAAAATACATTGTGTCATGATCAATATTAAAATGAGCATTTTGTGTCAATAACAGACTGGGAAATGTTGAATTTGGTCCCTGTCTCCATTCCTCCTGTAATCCACAACCAGCTCCTTTGTTTTTGTCACAATGAGGGAGAGGTTGTTTTCTTGACACCACTGTGTCGGGGTGATGACTTCTTCTCTGTAGGCTGCCTCGTTATTATTTGAAATTAGGACAGTCAGTGTAGTGTCATCAGCAAATTTAATTAGCAGATTGGAGCTGCGGGTGGCGACAAAAGTCATGGGAATACAGGGAGTAAACGAGGGGTCAAGGAGACACCCCTGTGGGGTATCTGTGCTGAAGGTGAGAGAGACAGAGGTGAGGGAGCCCACTCTTACACGTCGAGCTGCGGATCTGCGGAACAACGTGAACAGGAAGCGAGATCACGTGACGGGTGGAGGATCTCTCACCCCAGGCAGTGACTCCAGCTGCCCACGACTCTGTGGAAAGAAGCAAACGCCGCTCACAACTGCTCTGCAATTACACATTTCAACCCCCAAAGAAAATATATCGTCTGTCCACTCTATCTATTCCTCTTGTAATCTTATAAACGTCCATCCAGTCTCACCCCAGCCTGCGCCGCTCTGGAGAAAACAACACAAGTTTGTTCAGCCTCTCGTTATAGCTCATGCCCTCTAATCCAGGCAGTGCCCTGGTAAACCTCTTCTGCGCCCTCTCCAAAGCCCCGACATCCTTCCGAGAATGGGGGCGACCAGAACTGTATGAAACACTCCAGATGTGGTCTAACTAGTTTTATAAAACTGTGTTACGAACTGTAACGTTTTAGAAACGAAACAGCAGTAATAGAGTTCACATTGGAGTCTGGTTTTGATGTTAAAACCACTCTCTTTATTAGTATCTACTTATAATATAGTAACTTAATGAAATAAAGGAAAGTTAACAGTGTAAATATAATTCCCACACTATCGAGCCTGAGGAAACAAAGCTTAGAGTCTTGAGATGGTAAAGTAGGAAAGTTCAGTAATCCACGGAATAAATGATGGGAGAGAGATATTTGTAATCTAGGGTGAAACGTAGAGAAAAGGCTGTTACATCAAAATAACCGTCGACGAAGTTCTTATTCGGTGAATCCGTCCACATACGAGCTATCAGCGAAAGTGACCTGTCACAGGAAAACCTTCTTCCAGGGGTTACCACATAACATACCCAGGCAAGGATTAACACAAGATATTCCACAAACACTCCTATGGATTATACGAAGTGTCAGCCACACACATTCGTTGTGGTTCCGTGTACCGATGATCAACCCACTCTTGTGGGCATAGGAGAGTTCCAAGCCTCAGCTGCAACTACCTGAAGCGATCAGCGTTTCCAGTCTCTCTCTCTCTCTTTAGACTGGCAGACTGCCTGTCTGCAGATCGCTCTCTCTCTCTTATGGTTCTGTCCACAGTCAGCGCTGTCAGCCTGTGACTGACGTCATAGTCCCGCCTCCTCACGCCGGCGCTCTTAAAGAAACAGTCACAGAACGACCGCAGGCTCGTAACAGCTGCAACAAAACTTCCCAACTTTTGAACTCAGTGCTTCAACTAATAAAGACAACCATGTCATTTGTCTTCTTAACCACCCGATCAATCTGTGCAGTCTCTCTCAGGAAGCGATGAACCTGGAGTCTAAGATCCCTCTGATCATCAACACTGTTCAGGGTTTTGCATTTAACGGTGTACTGTCTCATACATTCGACCTACCGAGCTGCCAAGATGATCATCACTAATCAAATCTCACTGAGATTTCTCAGGTCCTGTTGAATTTATTGCCAAGTGCACAAGTACGGGAAGGTACAGGGACAGAGAAACACTGACTACAGGCAAGTACATTCAGATAACACACGGAACACAAATTATATGATTCTCTGTCAGTAACAATCTATAAATATGTTTTATGTCATTAACGATATATAAAATACATTGTGTCATGATCACTATTAAAATGTGCATTTTGTGTCAATAACAGACTTGGAAATGTTGAATGTGCTCCCTGTCTCCATTCCTCCTGTAATCCACAACCAGCTCCTTTCTTTTTGTCACAATGAGGGAGAGGTTGTTTTCTTGACCCCACTGTGTCGGGGTGATGACTTCTTCTCTGTAGGCTGCCTCGTTATTATTTGGGATCCGGCGGATCAATGTAGTGTCGTCAGCAAATCTAATTAGCAGATTGGAACCCGTCACTGCAGCCCCACAGTGCACTATGTACTGATTGCAAAGCTACGAAATTGCATGTGAATAGCCTCCTCTCCCCCAACTCAACTCTTTCTGCGTCACCAGCAGACTGGGACATCTCACATCTCGCTGCCTCCGCCAGGATATTAAACTGTGAACAACTGTGGTCAGGGACTGATTTCTGCGTTACTCCAAACGCCACCTCCTTCCAGTCTGAAAACGACCTACTCATCCAGACACAAACTACCGTCAGTTTATCGAGCTCCAACGAAAAAGCCTAATCACCTACTCCCGATGTTCAATACCATTGTTGACTCTGAGTTTACCACCGTCAAATGCCTGGAGGGACATAATAATCAGAACGTCTCTAGTCACAGCCGTGTAAATAAAATGTGATCTCAGTAGGTGTGTGGCGCATGCTCAGAATGCGAAGGAGACAGACAAACTGAGCCAAGTCACAGACTGATGAAGGGGAGGAATGATCCATTTTGATACAGAGAGGGAAGCAGAGAGTTTGATATTGTGCCTGATGCCGGAACTGTGGCCAGTTAGAAGATGAAGTCTTGTCCCCCCAAATTGTTTTGAGTTGTGACAGTGTTTTTCTCAGAAGGCACCATGACGAATAAAATTATCTGAACTGAAATGTTGTCCTTCACCCACTGACGTGGTTTGTAAACTTTTAACAGTTTAGAAAAGTCAAAAGATTTGAGTATGGCAATCACAAACACATTAGTTGCTTTGTGATTGCTCGTTAGTTCCGCTGTATCTGTCAGTTCACCAGCGCTTGAATGCCGCCGATCCTTGAATGTGGAGGCGGAGATGTTGGAGAAGACAGCGCCCCACTCGCTCCAAGGAGAGCCGGAACACGTGCCCATGTCCGTGATCTGATTGGATACATCGCCATGACGTCATAGCAGTGAGATGTCATTCACTGGCTCTCATTTTGGAAGGGATTCAGTCGGCCATCGCAGATACACCAACAGCTTCGCACTGGGAAGCGGCCGTTCATCTGCTCCGTGTGTGCGAAGAGACTCATTCAGTTAACCCACCTTGTGATGCTCCGGTGAGTTCACAATAAATAGAGGCCACATTTCTGTCCGGAGTGAGCAAAGAGTTTTACTCAATCATCCCAGCTGCTGCAACACCAGCAACTTCACATCAGGGAGGAAGTTCAAATCAGCTCCGTGTTAAATGTTTCACCATCACGGTGACTGAAGGCAGCTGCAGGTTCATGAGGGACTGTTACTGTCAGATTCTGCAGTTCTTGCGGCTGCTCATCGCACCCAGGACTGAACCCTGGTCACTGAGCATTGGAGGAGTCTGTTCTGCTGATGTTAGTCTTAAACTAGACTGGTGTTTAATATTGTGGATCTGTGGAAGATAAATCAGTTTGTATCAAATCCCGTGTCTCACTTGAGAGGCCACTCGGCCCATCTGGTCCCTGCCCATGTTTATGTTCCGTATCAGTTTATGAAAATCTATCCCTGCCGTTCCCCTCTCACCCTCCCTGAGATGACAGGTTGCAACTAGTCACCACTCCGTCGGATAGGAGATTTCCCTTGAATTTCATAGAATCACAGAAATCTACAACATATTACCGATGCTTTGGCCCAGAATGTTGTACCGACCATATAACTTACTCTAGGTCTGCTTAGAATTACCCTACCGCATAGCCACCTATTTTCCTAAGCTCCATGTACCTATCTAAGAGTCTCTTAAAAGACCCTATTGTATCCGCCTCTACCACCGTCGCTGGCAGTGCATTGCACACACACACACACACCAGTCTTTGCTTAAAAAACTTAGCTCTGACATCTCCTCTGTACCTACTTCCAAGCAGCTTAAACCTATTCCCCTCGTGTTAGCCGTTTCAGCCCTGGGAAAAAACCTCTGGCAATCCACACGACCAATGCCTCTCATAATCTTATACAGCTGGGTTGTTGCAATTGTTACGTACCAGCAGCAATAGATCACTAATGGAATCTGGTTTCGATGTTAAAATCACTATCTTCATTAGTATTGTGGTGGGGTCCTGAATTACCCCTATGAACTGTGTTTTTGAAAAGAGAGAGGGAGTTGTTGTTCAACACCGAACACCTTGTTGGAGAGAGGGAGAGAGAGAGAGGGGGGGGGGGAGAGAGAGAGAGAGAGAGAGAGAGAGAGAGAGAGAGAGAGAGAGAGAGACAGAGAGACAGAGACAGAGAGAGAGAGAGAGAGAGAGAGAGAGAGAGAGAGAGAGAGAGAGAGAGAGAGAGAGAGAGAGAGAGAGAGAGAGAGAGAGACTGCTCGGAGATGGTGTTATGGTTTCTCTGCAAGCTTGTTTACACTTTTACAAGGACACTGTCAGCTTCTGTGTTCTTACAGACAGAGAAGGGAGGAACTGTTTGATGGACAGCTGGGGCTCAGCACGGTGAGATAAGTAGGAGGTCCGCTGATAGACCTCCAGACACATGGTTTTGGACACTGAATGAGCTTTGTTGTGTCCACAGAAAAAGGTGGGCTTTGGAAGATCGATCAGGAGCATCGATCAGTGGCTCTCGCAGTGTGAAAAGGCTGTGACCGGTGGGGAGTTATTCGTGTGTCCATCCCTCGCCTGGGTTAATAACTCCACCACAGAAGAACGGTCCTGTTTGTAGTGTCACAGTCGGTGACTTCCAAAGGATTTCGGAGGACGACGGGACTATCGACGGCGTCAGCTTACCTGAAGACTCAAACCTCTCCCTCTCTCTCTTTCTCCATCACTACTCGACTCAATCCCACGAACTGAACCGAACTTCACTCATCACCATAAGACGGTATCCATTCACCCCGAGGCGTGAAGAAGCTTGGCTTTCCTATTTCCACACACACACACACACACACACACACACACACACACACACACACACACACACACACACACACACACACACACACACACACACACACACACACACACACACACACACATCATTGCTAACCTGTTTGATATATCTGCATTTATATTGCTGTATCGCGTAGTTACTAATAAATAGCATTAGTTTATAGCAATACCAGACTCCACGGTGTTTTCTATTTCTGCTGGTTCTTTGACCCGTCACGGGGTACGTAACAGTATCTACTCCAAATATAAAAGATTAAAGGAAATAAACAGAAGTTAACAGTGTTATGCGTATATATAGCTCCCAAACTATCAAGCTTGGGAAACAATGCTTAAAGTCTTCAGATGGTAAAGTGGAAAAGTTCAGTAATCCACGGAATAAGTGAGAGAGAGGAGAGATTTGTAAATCCACACGAACATGTAGAGAGAAGGCAATTACGAAGAATTCCACATACATTCCACGCTGGGTAAACGAAATAACAGTCGCCGAAGATCTTATCCGTCGATTAGTTCCGAAATCCACTTGGAAATATCACCAGGTGACGGTGACAGGAATATCGTCTTCAAGTGGTTACCACAGAACACCCCGATTCCAGGTAAGGGCCAACAAAAGTGATACCACAGGGTACTCCAGCAAATCCACACATATGGATGATACGAAGTGACAGTCACACATCCGTTGATCAGATCAACCCAACCTTTTGGGCATGGAAGAGTTGCAGCCTAGAGCAGTCACACGCTGAAGTTCCAACAGCTTGTCTCCCTCTCCCTCTCCCGCTCCCGCTCCCTCAGGCTGCCGCAGCTTGTGTCTGACGTCACAGCCCCGCCTCACTCAGCCACTTAAAGCGACACTCATAGTAAACGAATCTGCGGTCTCGTAACACAATGCACCTCTAAAGTCTGACAGCAGACTAGCGAGTGAATCTTCGATGGTGCAGAGTCAGAAACCAAAGAGTTGCCAGCCTGAGTCAGGGGCTCCAGAGGGAGATGGGGTCCAGAGGAGGAGGAGGAATAAGACCAGCAGGATGTGGTTAAAGGTGAAAGATTAGAAGCATTTGGAAACTGGTTGATCGAAAAAAAAGGTGGTTAATTTCTGCAAAACACAGGTGGAAATCAACAGATCAGGCAGAAATTTTGGAGAGGAATAAATAGAAAACGTTTAGGCAGAGCCCCTTCCGCATGCCTAGCCTGTGTACTCCGCTGCTTAGTTGCTCTCTGAATTGCAGAGTTCCTCCAGCGTTTTGTGTGTGCGTCTCTGTATTTCCAGCAACTGCAGAATCTCCTGTGTTTTATATCTGCATTTTACTTTGGCATTAGATACACGTTGATATTGAGTACATTGTTTACGTGAGCCGCTTTCTGCGTTAAAACAGCTGCAGATTTTTCTATACACACGATAAAAAAAAATGAGGTATGGACATTGGACCGGTGCTTGCAGGAATGTTTAATGGCACCGTGATTACCCATAGGGCCATGCGTTAAGAATTTCGCCGGCGCTGAAGCGCCGATGAAATGCGCAGGCGTCAGGTTGAGGACGTCCCTGAATTTCACGCATGCGCGCAGTACACGGAAGCCTTGGAAATAGCGTCTGCAGGTAAGAGTGATTCTCCGTGTATTATCTGAAACACCAACTTCGGGATAATTCCTCTGAATTTCGGACACTATGACCAGCAACCCCGGGACAGTCCTGCCCTCTTCCCTCTCTCGCAGCCCCGGGGTCATTCCCCGTACACGGGCCCCGGGGAGCTTCCGGTTGACGAGGGAATGGGAACCGATGGATCTCTCAGACAGAGCTGAGCTCCGGCTATCCAAATGCAAGGATTAGGAACTCGGAGAAAGGGAACAAAATCTTTTACAGCACCAGTTGAGAAAATTGGCATTAGTACTCTTTTCCGTTGATGCTGCCTGGCCTGCTGAGCTCCTCCAGTATTTTGTGTGTGTTGCTTCCTCTACCTCCTCTTGCTCTGGACTTTTATACCGGTGAGAACATGTTTTGTCCCATTCTCTCTGAGTACGTAATAATATCAAACACCTTTGCCCTGGGCAACAAGTAGCTTTCACATCCCAATGTGCCAGACTCCAGTGAGACAGAGTACTGCCCTTCCCTTCATATTCATTGGGATTTCATTCACTGAGTTCACCACCGTCAGTCATTGGGGGAGGGTTCAGGGGGAATATTTATGTAGAATACAGAAACTAGTGATGCCTGTTTGCATTTTGGTGATTCCAAAGTTTGCTGGAGAATTTGCAAGTGGGAAGAAGTGGAGTGATATTTGGAAATCTGACTTTTTAAAGCGTAATTTAGCAAGGAAACCACATATGGACAATGTGCAAAAGCTTTGGTGGGAAAATCCTCCATTTCCTGTTACAGGCCTGCTACAAAGGTTGTGTGAGAGTGCAGATGAACTCGAACAAACCCAGAGGAGATCAAAGGTTCCTATTGACAGTGATTTGCTAGATGTTAAAATGAATACCTCTCTATATAAAATTCACTGTGCACATCTTGTCACTGGGTAAAAAATGCACAGTACAAGATTTATCTGCACACTGGTTATTACAAATTAGAGGGGAGATTATTACAAATTAGAGAGGTATTGGAGGGAAGGAGGGGAGACCTCCAGTGTCCCTGATGTCCTCACCTACAAGATGTGCAGCTTGTAACCCTGCACTTCAATGAGCTGCAACTTGAAATGGGTGAATTCCAGATCATCCAGCAGTTGGAGGGGGTGATAGATATGACATGAGGAGAGGTGAGTTACACCTAAGGTGCAGGACACAGGAAACTGGGTGAGAATCAGGAAGGGGAATGAGGTTAAATAGGCATCACAGAGTACTCTCGTGGCCAACCCCACAACAACAGGTGGACCACTTTAGAAGCTGTTGGGGGGAATTACCTGGCAGAGGAAAGTCAAAAGGCTGATAGGGGATTTGTTAGAGGAACAGAACAAGAAGGGACGAATATCCTAGTGGTAAGGCTTGCTAGTGGTAGTGAGCAGGGGAGGGGGTGATGTGGTTAAAATAAGTTGTAGGGGGAATGGGAGCCAGAATGACAGAACAGATAGTGGAGAGGGTGAATTGAATTGACTTTATTAAATACATACCTCATAAACATGAGGAGTAGAAATATTTACCTTACATCATATAAATGTGCAATGTGTAATTTATAGTAGTTTATAATAGATAGTTTGCTCATAGGACAGTCAATATAACATCGAAATGCAATTGTATCAGCATGAATTAATCAGTCTGATGGCCTGGTAGAAGATGATCTCCTGGAGCCTGTTGCTCCTTTTGCTGTGGTACTGTTTCCTGGATGGTAGCAGCAGGAACAGTTTGTGGTTCTGATGAATTGGGCCTGTTTGACTCTGATATTCGTTGGGCACTTTTTACACACCTGTCTGTGTAAATGTACTGAATCATGGAAAGTAGATTGTGCAATGTATAATTTCCTTGTTTATATTTAGAGACATTTTTTGGTGTATAAAATGATGAGGGGTATTGAGCGTGTGAGTGGCCAGAGGAGTGTTTTTTCCCCCCAGGGTTGAAATGGTTAATGCCACTTTTCCACACTCCCATAGACCCTTTGTCCATCTCCTGAGTAAATAGAGATGGAAAAATATTTAAGATCTCCCCCATCTGCTTTGTTTCCACGCGTGGATTGCCATTCCGGTCTTCCAGAGGACCAACTTTGTGCCTTGCAATCCTTTTGCCCTTAATCTATCACTAGAATCCCTGAGGATTATCCTTCACCTTTTCTGTGACAGCAACCTCATGCCATCTTTTAGCCATCCTGATTTATTTCTTATGTGTTCTCTTGCATTTCTTATACTCCATAAGAAACTGACTGCCTATCCCTGTTATGCAATTCCATTTTGTGCTTTACCAGGGTCTCAATATCTCTTGCAATCCAAGTTTCCCTGCAGTTTCTATCTTTACCTTTTATTCTGACATACCCGCTTTGTACTTTCAAAATGTTGCTTTGAAGGCCTCCCATTTACCAAGCACACCTTTGCCCTAAAACAGCCTGTCCCAATCCACAGTTGCCAGATCCTAGTGTTGATTCCAGGTGTTGATCCATGCCCTGAACACATCCACCTTTCCTACGCTGCTCCTTGTATTGAAATATACAGGGCTCAGCATATTCACTGCACCATGCTCAACTTTTTCATTCCTGACTTTGTCTGAGGCCTGAACAACATCTGTCTCCACAACCTCTCCACTACCATTCAGGCTCCCATTCCCCCTGCAACTTTAGCTTAACCCTCCTTGCCCCCACCTCCCAGCATGCAGCTCTATCACCCCTTTGGCTTTTCTTTCCCAGATCAATAAAAAGGAGGTGCATACCAGGTACAGGCAGACAGGAACAAATGGGGTACTTATGAAATACAGGAAATTCAAGTGAACACTTATGAAAGAAATAAAAGAAGGCATGAGGTTGCCCCAGCAGACAAGGTGAAGGAGAATCCTCAGGGAATCTGCAGATATGTTAAGAGCAAAAAGATTGCAAGGGAAAAAATTAATCCTCTGGAAGATCAGAATGGTAATCCATATGAAGGGATAACATAGACTTGGGGAGATATTTTTTGCATCTGTATTTACTCAAGCTATGAACACAGAGTCTATAGAAGTGAGGCAAAGCCGCATCAACTTCATGGACTCTGTACAGATTACAGAGGTGGAGGTGTTTGCTGTCTTGAGGCAAATCAGTGTGGATCAATCCCCAGGGCCTGACAAGTTGTTCACTAGGACCCTGCGGAAGACAAGTGCAGAAATTATTGGGGCCTAAGCACAGATATTTAAATCATCCTTAGTGACAGTTGAGGTACTGGAGGATTGGAGGACAGACAACATTGTTCTGCTGTTCAAGAAAGGCTGTAAAAATAAACTAGGAAATTATACATTGGTGAGCTTGACATCAGAACTGGCAAAGTTATTGGAATGTGTGTGCAGGAACCCGATATATACTGTAAGTATTTGGATAGGTGTGGACTGATAAAGGATGGACAGCATGGCTCTGGCCAATCTTATAGAGTCTCTCGAGGAAGTTATCAGGAAAGTGGATGAAGGCAAGGCAGTGGATGTTGTCTACATGGACTATAGCAAGGCACTTGACAAAGTCTCATATGGGAGGTTGGTCAAGAAGGTTCAGTCACTCAGCATTCAAGACGAGATAGTAAATTGGATGAGACACTGTCTTTGGGAGAAGCCAGAATGTGGTAGCAGATGGTTGCCTCTCTGACTGGAAGCCTGTGTCTAGTGGTGTGCCACAGGGATCAGTGCTGGATCTGTTGTTGTTTGTCATCTATATCAGTAATCTGGATGATAGTGTGGTTAACTGGATCAGCAAATTTGTGGATGACACCAAGACTGGTGGTGTAGTGGACAGTGAGGAAGACTATCATGGCTTGCAGTGCGATCTAGACCAGGTGGGAAAATGGTTTTAGAAATGGAAAATGGAATTTAATGCAGACCAGTGTGAGTTGTTGCACTTTGGTATGACCTACCAAGGGAGGCCTTTCACAGTGACTGGTTGGGCATGGAGGAGTTTTGTGGAAGAAAGGGACCTGGGAATACAAGTCCTTAATTCACTGAAAGTGCTATCACAGGTAGATAGGGATGGAAAGAATGATTTCAGCCCTTTGCCCTTCATGAACCAAAGTACTGATAACAATAGATGGATGTTATGTTGACTTCTAGAAGACATTGGTGAGGCCTAATTTGGAGTATTGTTTGCAGTTTTGGTCACCTACCTACAGGAAAGATGTAAAAGAAGTTCAGAGATTTCAGAGAAAATTCACAAGGATGTTGCCATGTCTAGAGGACTTGGGTTATAAGGTAAGATTGAACAAATCAGGACTTTGTTCCTTGGAATGCAGAAGATTGAGGCGAGATTTGATTGTGATAGAGAAGCACAGATAGTGTTAATGCAAGCTGGCTTTTTCCATGAAGATTGGGGGGTGACGACAACCAGAGGCCATGGGTTAAGGGTGAAAGGTGAAATGTTAAGGGGAACATGAGGGAAACTTCTTCACACAGACGGTTATCCGGCTGTGGAATGAGCAGCCAGCACAAGTGGTGCATGCGCGCTAGATTTCAACATTTAAGAGGTTTATGTTGGTACCTGGATGGTAGAGGTGTGGGAGTGGGCTGTTTAAATAGTTCAGCACAAACTAGATGGCCCAAAGGGCCTGTTTCTGTGTTGAAATTTTCTATGATTGTGACAAGAACCTGAAATAATACAAAAATTCACTCTAACCCCTTTTGACAGCTGTGTGAACCAACCAGTCATTTCAGCAGGAATGTTTTATATGGCGTTAAAACTGTGGCACTTTAAGTTAATAATACATAAAAGAAGATCCCAGCTGCACGTCAAGAAATACTATTTGTGTGAGACTGTTTCAGTTACTGTGGGGCGAGGAACCCATGCAGCTCAGCAGGAACAGGGAATAATACCAATGGAGAGAGTCAAACTGAGCCAAGGCATAGATTGGAGATGGCAGAAATGCCCCATTCTTATAGAAACAGGAAGAGCATCAGGGAATTGATGGTCATTCCAGATACCAGCACTCTGCCCAGTCAGGAGATGATTTCTCTGTCCAACTTGGGTTGAACCTCACTGTAACAGTGTGATACCAGATCAAACCTTGGTAACTCAAGTAATCTCATCTGAAATGTACACCCATTGATGGATTTTGTAAATCTTTTTACAGGTGAAAAATGAGAAGGAATTCGTCTCCAGGAAGCTCAAACACAGCACAGCAGTTTTGTTGTCTCTGTCTAGATATATAAGAAGTGGAGCAATGGATCCAATTGACCATCCTTCCTGCTCAGACTGTGGGGAGGGATTCACTCGGTCATTTGACCAACTGGCACGCCTGTAATTTACACAGGAGAAAGGCCTTTCGCCTGCTCAGACAGTGGGAATGGATTCTCTCGGTTATCACAATTGAAGGTACATCAGCACGTTCACACTGGGCAAGGCCATTCACCTGTTCTGTGTGTGAGAAGGGGTTCAGTCGGTCTTCCCACCTGTGGACACACCAGTCAGTTCACACCACACCGGGCAGAGGCTGGTCATCTGTTGAATTTCTGGGAAAGGATTCACAGTCATCTGACCTAATGGCTCACCAGCGGGTTCACACTCGGGAGAAGCCATTAACTTGCTCAGTCTGTGGGAAGGGATTCACTTATTTATCCCAACTACAGAGTCATCAGCGAGTTCACACTGGGGAGAGGCCGTTCACCTGCTCAGAATGTGGGAAGGGATTCACTCAGTCATCCAACCTACAGAGGCACCAGCAAGTTCACACTGGGGAGAAGCCATTCACCTGCTCAGTCTGTGGGCAGAGATTCACTTATTTATCCCAACTACAGAGTCATCAGCGAGTTCACACCGGGGAGAAAGCGTTCACCTGCTCAGAATGTGGGAAGGGATTCACTCAGTCATGCAACCTACGGAGACATCAGCAAGCGCATACAGGGGAGAGGCCATTCACCTGCTCAGTCTGTGGGAAGAGATTCACTCAGTCATCCAACCTACAGAGACACCAGCAAGTTCACACTGGGGAGAAGCCATTCACCTGCTCAGTCTGTGGGAAAGGATTCACTCTGTCATCTACCCTAATGGTACATCAGCGAGTTCACACTGGGGAGAAGCCGTTCACCTGCTCAGTCTGTGGGCAGAGATTCACTAATTTATTCAGCCTACAGAGACATCAGCGAGTTCACACTGGGGAGAAGCCATTCACCTGCTCAGAATGTGGGAAAGGATTCACTCGGTCATGTACCCTACTGGTACATCAGCGAGTTCACACTGGGGAGAAGCCGTTCACCTGCTCAGTCTGTGGGAAGGGATTCACTCAGTCATCTACCCTACTGGTACATCAGCAAGTTCATACTGGGGAGAGGCCATTCACCTGCTCAGTCTGTGGGAAAGGATTCACGCAGTCATCTACCCTACTGGTACATCAGCGAGTTCACACTGGGGAGAAGCCGTTCACCTGCTCAGTCTGTGGGAAGGGATTCACTCAGTCATCTACCCTACTGGTACATCAACAAGTTCACACTGGGGAGAGGCCGTTCACCTGCTCAGTCTGTGGGAAAGGATTCACTCTGTCATCTACCCTACTGGTACATCAGCGAGTTCACACTGGGGAGAGGCCGTTCACCTGCTCAGTCTGTGGGAAGGGATTCACTCTGTCATCTACCCTACTGGTACATCAGCAAGTTCACACTATGGAGAAGCCGTTCACCTGCTCAGTCTGTGGGAAGAGCTTCACTCATTTATCCACCCTATGGAATCATCAGCGAGTTCACACTGGGGAGAGGCCATTCACCTGCTCAGTCTGTGGGAAGGGATTCAGTCAGTCATCTACCCTACTGGTACATCAGCAAGTTCACACTGGGGAGAAGCCGTTCACCTGCTCAGTCTGTGGGAAGTGCTTCACTCATTTATCCACCCTACAGAGACACCAGCGAGTTCACACTGGGGAGAAGCCGTTCACCTGCTCAGTCTGTGGGAAGGGATTCACTCAGTCATCTACCCTTCTGGTACATCAGCGAGTTCACACTGGGGAGAGGCCGTTCACCTGCTCAGTCTGTGGGAAAGGATTCACTCGGTCATTCAGCCTACAGGGTCATCAACGAGTTCACACTAGAGAGAGGCCGTTCACCTGCTGAGAATGTGGGAAAGGATTCGCTCAGTCATCCCACCTGCTGGCACACCTGTCAGCTCACAATGGGGAGTGGCCATTGTTTTGAATCCCTGGGTTTTGTGTGCAGTGGACTCTCATTTTAAGAGAGAGAGAGAGAGAGATTAAGAAGGCAAATGTGTCTGACTTGCAGCTTGTTTACATCGTGTGCAGCTTGTTTAGTTTTAACCGAGGACACAGACACTCAGAGTCAGACGGAGACGAAGGAGGAAAAATGGAAGAATCGAAACCAGGGAACTAGTGGCCAAGGGTCACTGTTTGGAACTTTCCTTTGCCCACAAGGGCGGGCTAATTATCGATTCACCGTACATCAAATGTGTGGTTGTCACCTCATTGGATCCATAGGAGTGGATCTGATTTGGCACATCCTGTGGAGACCACTTATGTGTTAACCCTTGCCTGGCTGTGGTGTGGTAGTTCATTAAGACGATACCAATTATGACAAGTCACTTCGGGTGATTATTAGTATGTGGATTTGGAAGGATGACAGATAAAATCTACAGCAACTGTTGGTCTCGTTATACCACCATGGAACCTGTGGAATACGACATAATTGCCTTCTCTCAACATTTACCCTGGATTACAATTATCTCTCTCTCATCACCTATTCTGTGGTTGAACTGAACTTTCATACTTTACCATCTCAAGACTCCAAGCCTTGTTTCCCCCGAGCTCAATAGTTTGGGAGTTATATTTATACACATAACACTGACGAGGAAATCTGCAGATGCTGGAAATTCAAACAACACACACAAAATGCTTGTGGAACACAGCAGGCCAGGCAACATCTATAAGGAGAACTGCCGATGTTTCAGGCTGAGACCCTTCGTCAGGACTAACTGAAAGGAAAGATACTAAGAGATTTGAAAGTAGTGGGGGGAGGGGGAAATG
This sequence comes from Hemitrygon akajei, assembly GCF_048418815.1. Classification (NCBI taxonomy): domain Eukaryota; kingdom Metazoa; phylum Chordata; class Chondrichthyes; order Myliobatiformes; family Dasyatidae; genus Hemitrygon; species Hemitrygon akajei. Next base: position 5,239,422 of record NW_027331939.1, on the reverse strand, counting down.
CGAAATGATAGGAGAAGTCCGGAGGTGGTGGGATGAAGCTAAGAGCTGGAAAGGTGATTGGCAAAAGTGATACAGAGCTGGAGAAGGGAAAGGATCATTGGACAGGAGGCCTCGGGAGAAAGAAAGGTGGGGGGGGGGGGGAAAGCACAAGAGGGACATGGAAAACATGCAAAAAATTAAATATGTCAGTGATGGGGTAAGAAGGGGAAGAGGGGCATTAACGGAAGTTAGAGAAGTCAATTTTCATCCCATCAGGTTGGAGGCTACCCAGCCGGTATATAAGGTGTTGTTCCTCCAACCTGAGTTTGGATTAATTTTGACAGTAGAGGAGGCTGTGGATAGACATATCAGAATGGGAATAGGACATGGAATTAAAATGTGTGGCCACTGGGAGTAGTCTGTTGCTGCTGGTTCATTTCTAAAGCGTTACGGTTTGTAAGAAAATGGGGCCTGCATCTGGGATATGAACAAATTTAAGGATTGATTTATTATCGATTTCATTGGGGAAATCCCTTTTGATTTATTTGTGTGTGGAAAACCAGCAGCAATAGATGTTGATAGATATCTGGAAGTGTGAACCTCTCAGGTATTAGAGGACACCAGAAGGATTGAGTATTGCTAAAACGTTAATACTTGCTAAGGTGAAATTGACAATGAGGAGGGAACAGATGCAGAGGATAATAGCTGAACATTATATATCTGAGGGTGTATTTAAAGTGGAGGAGTTGGAGTTTCCTGAAAGTAAACCTAGTGAGCTTGAGTTCCAGTACAAGTTAGAAAAATTGAAGATGGAGGCTCCGGAAAGGCAGAGGCAGTTTCAGGCTGGAGAGGCAGAAAAGCAGAAAGAAAATTCTCTTACAAAGTGTAATTAAGGGGAAGGCTCAGCAAGCCTATTCTGCTTTGACAGTTGCTGAAGCAGCTTATTATTTATTCATTTATGCTGCCCCAATCATCGCCACTGGGCTATAAATGTGCAGGAGCAGTGTGTGGTTCAGTGCTTTGCTCAAGGACACACACGCTGCCTCGGCTGAGGCTCGAACTTATGACTTTCAGATCGCTAGTTCAACACCTTAACCACATGGTCACGCACCACACATTATGACATAGTGAAACAGGCTGTGCTCAAAGCTTACGAGTTGGTCCCAGAAGCAGACAGGCAAAAGTTTAGAAATTTGAAGAAATCTGTGAACCAGACATAGGGAATTTGCTTATGAGAAATTTGTGTGTATTGACCCCTGGTGCACATCTGAACATGTAAATGATGATTTTAACAGCTTGAGAGAGTTGGTTTTAATTGAAGAATTCAGAAGGTGCGTCCCTGATGGCATAAAGACGTATTTAGATGGAAATAATGCTGCCACTAAGCAGGAATCTGCTGGATTAGCAGATCAGTTTGCTTTAACTCATAAAGTTATGTTTACCCTGAATAAGAGTTTCCAAAAGGCACTTGTCAAGTTGTGGGTAAACCGAATGAGCTCACCCCAGTGGCCTGTACCTGCATTCGGTGAACACTTTTCCAAAGTTATAGTGGATTGTGTTGGCCCATTGCCAAAGACTAAAGCTGGCCATCAGTATCTGCTAACTATTACGTGTACTGCATCCAGATTCCCAGAGGCAATACCTCTCAGAAATATTAAAGCTAAAACTGTGGCGAAGGCTCTTACCAAGATTTTCACTTTATTCGATTTGCCTAAAGAAATCCAGTCTGATCAAGGATGTAATTTTACATCTGGATTATTCCAGCAGGCAATTTCTGAACTGGGAGCAAAACAAATTGCATCATCTGCGTACCATACAGAATCACAAGGGGCTTTAGAAAGATTTCATTCTACTCTCAAAACAATGATTAAGACATATTGTGTTGAAAATGGAAAAGACTGGGGTGAAGGAATACATTTGCTTTTGTCCATAGAAAGTGAGTCAGTACAGGAATCACTGGGCTTTACTCCATTTGAACTTGTATTTGGTCGCAGAGTGACCTTTGACCTTGTTAAAAGGAACAGTGGATTGATGTTAATTCGTTAGACTATGTTTTGAAGTTCAAAAATAAACTACACCAAGCCTGTAGTCTAGCGGGACAAAACTTAAAGATTTCTCAAAACAAAATGAAGTGTTGGTTTGATAACAGTGCTCGCGAAAGAAAATACCAGGTGTGAGATAAGGTGCTTGCCTTATGTTAACGAATCTACTTCAGGCGAAATTCAATAGACCGTATGAAATAGTCTCCCAAATTAATGATGTGAATTATGTTATTAAAACACCCAACTGACTTGAACTAACACAGGTGGTACACATAAATATGATAAAGCTTTTTTTGACAGGCAGGTACCATCTGTGTGTGTTGTTGTCAAAACAAATGAAACTGGCAACCCTGAGAATGAAACAATTGACTCGGCTGAGACTTTTCACAAGCCAAACATGGTCCCAGTTAGGCGAATGAACTCGGTTGTTCCAGAAAACATTGCTAACAAGTTGGCTCCTCTGCAGCCAAAGCAACAACAGCAGCTGAAGGAATTAATTCTGAAGTTTAAAGATTTATTTCCCGATGTTCCCAAGCAAACCATGGTCGTGGTACATGATGTAGATGTTGGTCAAGCCAAACTGATTAAACAACACCCACTTCGCATGAACGTAGAAAAGTGTAAATTGGCTGACCAGGGAATTGAGTATTTGCTGGAGAATGGTATTATTAGGCCTTCAAAATGAGATTGGAGTCACCCTGCATTACTGTGCCCAAACGTGATGGTATTGTTAGATTTTGCACTGATTATAGGAAGGTAAATGCAGTAACAAAAACAGATGCCTATCCTATCCCTAGGGTGGATGATTGCATCGATAAGGCTGGAAAAGCTAATTTCTTACAAAGATTGATCTGCTGAAAGGGTATTGGTGTGTTCCATTGACGGACAGAGGTAGAGAAATTCCTGTGTTTGTGACACCATCTGGGTTGTATGAATACAATGTTTTGCCTTTTGGAAGGAAACATGCTCCAGGAACATCCAGAGAATGATTGAGTTTGTAATTCGAGGGTTAGAACACACAGGTACCTATATTGATGACTTAGTTACAGGGAGTGGCACTTGGAAAGAGCATAGCTCTGCAGTAGAAAAGCTATTTGACAGGCTTTCATTGGACAACCTTACAGTTAACTTGGCTAAGAGTGAATTTGGCCATGCCAGTGTGACCTGTCTTGGCTATGTTGTAGGTCAAAGGAAGTTGGCTCCTGTTCGGGCAAAAGTCCAGGCAATTTCTCAACTTCCTATTCTGACTGCTAAGAAGGATCTTAGAAGGTTTCTGGGAATGGATGGATATTATCATAAGTTCTGTAAGAACTTTGCTGATATCGCTCTTCCTCTGACCAATCTCCTGAAGAAGGGTGAAAAGTTTGTTTGGACGGAGCCTTGTCAGAAGCATTTGATTGATTGTTATCAGTATTTAAGATTAGGCCAATCAATATAGTGCTGTCAGCAAATTTAATTAGCAGATTGGAGCTGTGGGTGGCAACACAAGTCATGGGTGCACAGAGAGTAAAGGTCGAAACAGTGAATGAAACGTGCAGAAAAAAAAATTGTCCACCAACAATAAGAGGATGTGACAGATCTGGATCTCACTGCCTTGTCTGAACGGGGAAAGATGAAGCTACACGTACACGTAGAGCAGTGACCCGCAGATGCTGCAGATCTGCAGAAAAACGTGAACAGGAAACAGGATCAGGTGACGGGTGGAGGGACTCCCACCTGAACCGGTGACTCTGCTCCTCTCCCCTCACACACTGCCCGACCCATCCGCCGCATTCCCCACATTATTCCATATTTACACCAGATACATGTCTACTTTTCCACACCATATCTACACCGATCCTTTTCCCTCCACCCCCAGGTCACAGAGTCACGGGCTCGATTCCCATCCCGGTCCAAAACATAATTTAGACCAAATCAGGAAATATTCACATTTCATTTATATCAGTTCTGTGTTTACAAACACTAATTTCTGTTCATATTCCTCCAGTCTCACTGGACAGAAACACTGAAACATCAAGTGAGAAACAGCAGGAGACCATTCAGCCGCTCTAACCATCAGCAAGATGGCGGCTGTTCTCCCATCTCAGCCACATGTTTCTGTCTGATCCTCATTTCCTCCATCCCTTCGGTCTCCACACATCTGCCGCCCTCTGTTTTATGTGAGGACGATCACCGAGTCTTCACCGCCCTCTGTGGAGGGGATTTACAGACATTCATCAGCCTCGGAGTGGAGACATTTCCCCTCATCTCAGTCCCGGACAGTCCACCCCTGTTTCAGAGACTGGGATCCCTGGTTCAACCGGTAATGATGTTGTGCATTTCAATGTGTTCACCTCTCAGTTCTCGATTCTCTAAATGAAAGGGTTATCACATTTGATCTTTCTTCATATGATGACCCCACCACTCCAGGGATCGGTCTGGTGAATCTTCATTACACTCTCTATAACAAATACTCTCTAACCTCTTTGTTAATCCTCTATGGAATTAATTTCCATCTTCTGCAGCCCCGTGTTGCCCCAACCACTCACCTCCCCCCCCCCCTGTCACTAGTTCCACCTTCCCACCTCCCCCCTCACCTGGATCCACCTCTCACTCCCCAGCTCTTGCCCCATCCCCACCCCTCACCTCTTTTCTCAGACTATTTCCCGTCCACTCTCAGTCCAGAGGGAGGGTCACGGCCCGAAATGTTGACGGTCCATTTCCCTCCACAGATGCTGCCCGAACCACTGAGTTCCTCCGGCAGTTTGTTCTTTGGTCTGTGTAACCCGTGTTAGTGTGGGGAGCGGGATTTTACACCATATTCCAGGGACAATCTCAACAAAGCACAAATAATTGTCACTTTGCCCGGACCATTGGCCCCGCTTGCAGGGCAACAGTCTGCCGGTGTTTGCCCCCCAATGTGGTGAATCCCTCTGCTGGACACCACCGTGGGCCCAGACATTTCCACAGATGAGCCCCTCCTGTCCCCACCGGGACAAACATCCTGTCCGCCCCCTCTCTCACCATCTTCACCCTCTCAATAAAATCCCCCCTCCCCGGGGAGCCGGCATCAAACCGACGGGCCGAGCGGTCTCCTCCTACCTCTCAGCGATACATCAGACTCTGGCCGGAGGAGACGCTTCACAAATGCCCCAACTTCTCTCGGAGGGAAATGGAAATAAATCAGAAAGCGGACATTTACTTTGAGGGTTTCTCCGCTCTGAGGAGGCGGTCGGCGCTCGAGCGGGAGACGGTCTCAGCGGGGTAACGCCCACTCGGCTTGTCCGCCTCCGCGACTGGTTGTAATCAGTGATTGACATCGCTTCGCACCAATGGGAATAGCGCAGCTCCTCAATCCTCTGTTGACAGCGGTGGGGGAGGGGCTGGTCACGTGATTATTAGCCCAGCCGTTAAACCGATAAAGCTCGAGCACAGCAGCGCGTGGATGACGTTAGACACCGCGCACGTGAGGGCAGATCCCGGTGTGGGAAGCCCGTGTGTGACGTCAGGCGCGTGGGGGGGGGGGGGGAGAAGCTGTGTGACGTCACCTGTGGGATTGCGCTGGCATTTAAAAGCACCTTAATGGACTTTTCAGTGGGACAACAACATTAATCACGGGTTTCATCACTGAATCCAGTGTTGTGGGATGTAAAGTCCCCTGTTATGTGTCCGGCTGTGCCGTGTTGTTGGTGGAGTGGGCAGCGTGGTGTTTGTCTCGATTCGGGTGACAACACCAGAATTGCCAGCGGGGTCCACACACAGTGTATTAGTCAACAGAAAACCTCCCGTCCCTGCAGTCTTTGTCTCCTGGTAAACTCAACATCCTGACAATGTGGACCATAGATACCCCTTCCTCTCAGAGTCAGGGAATCATTCAGACAGCTGATCGCTGAGAGGATTATATTTATTAGTCATTAAAGTTCACCCAGATTCGTTTGGACGGATTTGATGTGGAGCTCGGTGTGTCACAGTGTAAGGGCCGAACGGCCGAACTCTCTCCGTTGTCCAAACATCCTTCCAGGTGAGGCGACACTTCACCTGTGAATCTTCCGGGGTCGCCCGTTGTGTCCGCTGCTCCCGATGCGGCCGCCTCCACACTGGTGACACCGGCTCCTCCGCGGTTGTGCGGGGTAGGGTTGTTTTCTTTTTATCGGGGGTCGATTTTATTGTTCCCTTTTGTGAGGGAGGGGTGGGTTTTGGGGGTTGATGATCGGGATGACGTTCTTTTTTATGCGGGGGGTGGGGTGGGAGTTTGATTTTTCTGTCTGATAGATGCTGCCCGGCCTGCTGAGTCCCGCCAGCATTTTGTTTGTGTTGCTCTGAATTTCCAGCATCTGCAGACTTTGTCGTGTTTGTGATTTACCTCTCCGTTGTCTCTCCCGCCTCCGGTCACTGGTCCCTCTGTAGGGACCTCCGGCCACTGGTCCCTCTGTCGGGACCTCCGGCCACGGCTGGTGCAGCCCAGAACCTCCTGCTAAACGCAGGCGCAGTGCTGACCGTAGCTATTATTCTGTTTAGGCGTCCGTGAAGAAGGGTCTGATCTCGGGTTTGCGGAAATCGGAGGCCGGCTGCCGTGGAAACACAACTTTGTGGGCCGAAGGGCCTGTATCGTGCTGTAGGTTTTTTATGTTTCTATGAAAAGTGCCGGGAACGAGCTCTGCCGGACGGCTGGAGGCTCCGGGCTGTGGGATCAGTTAGTTGTGGTTCACAGGCTGGGAGGGGTTTAGGGTGAAGGGGATCTGTCTGTGTGTGTGTGGGTAGAGGTTATGGGTGGACTGTAATCGGGGGGGGGGGGAGGGGGGAGGTGTGGGTAGTGTTGCTGTTGTGAGAAAGTGGGATGATCGGACTTTCCGTGACCTGGGTCAAATAGAGTTGTAAACAGGGGAGGATCTGCTCCGTTGTATCGGACGCTCGCGTGTCCTTTCAGGAAACAGCAATTCTCTCTTCAAATGAATTACTGTCTAATCTTGCTGTTAACTTTGTGTTTGTTACAAAGCCCCAGTGTCTGGAAGGGGCTGAGGAGAGACAGTTTTAATCAGCAAACCATCGTCCGGGGTGGAGGGGTACAGGAGCTGTCTAATAGATCGTTTTACAGTGATTGTATTTTTAAATAATCTCACAGATGGTGACTGAGGGAGAAGCTTGTTGAGGGAGGATACCCGGGGGTGAGCAGGTCAGACACGGTATCAGGAGAGTGACAATGATGTGATTTCCTGTGTCACGGGTATAGACAGTCGTCTCAAGTGAGGAGTTTGTGTGGAGATGCAGCTTCCCTGGAGGTGGAGGAAAGAGGACACACCAACAGGTGGAACCAGCTGTGGGAAGACATGGTTTGTCAGGTCTGACGACGAGCTGAATGTACTGTAACCTTCAGACTGAATCAGAAAACCATTCTGAGGGTATTTGAAATGTCAGAAGCAGGGGAGGTGTGATCCCATGTCTCCATCAGACCCTCAGTGAGATGGTTCCAGTTATAACGTGCAGGGATGAAAGCACAGTGTTTGGGACCTGATTTAATCACTGATTCTGACACAGTGAGAGTGTTAGTTTTGCTGTAAGGCAGCAACATTAATGGAAGAAGACACAGAAACTTCATCAATTGCTAGTTGTTTAGCAAAAGTGAACAATTTGTATGTTACCTTGACAGAAACAGATATTCCCAGTGGTGACAAAGGGGTTCAGTCTGGTTTACTTCAGGTTGGAAAGGGGTGTGGAGTTTTGAAATCAATGCCTTGCGGTGCCACCATCGTTAATTTAGCATGTCCGGAGTGGTGGATCACACAGCACGGAAACAGGCCTTTGGCCGGCCATACCTGTTCTGACCATCCACTCACTGTCTACACTGGTCCCATTTATCAGCACTTGGTTCATAGCTGACTGTATCTCGGCAGTTTCAATGCTCATCCTGTTCGTAAATGTTGTGAAGGGACCTGCCTCCACCACCACCTCGGGCAGTGTGTTCCAGATTCCAACTACACTCTGAGTGACAAATCTCCTCCTCAGATCCGTCCAAACCTCTTCATCCTCTGTTTAAGTCCATGCCCTCTGATCTGTGACACCGCTGTCCCAGGATTGTGGCCGATATGGGCATCAGTGAGGCCTTTGATAAGGTTCACATGGTAAGTTGCTGTGGAAAGTCAGATCACACGGGATCCAGGGAGAGATGGCTCACTGGATGCACAGTTGTCTTGATGGTAGGAAGCAGAGAGTGATGGTGGGAGGCTGTTTATTGGACTCGAGGCCCGGGCCTAGTGAGGTTCCCCAGGGTTACACCCCATTGCTCTCATTATTCATTGATATTTAATTATATTTGCATTTGCACAGTTGAATTCTATGCTAGTAACATTGATCCTGTTACTATTCTATAGATTTGCTAAGTGTTCCTGTAGGAAAAGCAATCTCAGGGTTGCATGTGGTGACATATACGTACTCTGATAATAACATTTACTTTGAACATCAACCATTGCTACTTGTCATCTAGATCAGTAATTTGGTTAAGAATGTACAGGGTACGGATAGCAGGTTTGCAGCAAGTTCAAACAATTGGTTTTTCTTAAAGATATTAAGTATAAACTCTCCGCTCTGTTTCCCTCTCCGCACTCGACCACCCACTCCCGTCTTCCTTCTCTGCCCCGTCCTCCCTCTCACCCTAACATTGGACATACATTCAGTGTGAAAGTGAATTATTTTCGGGGAATCTGAAGGGGAATTCTTCACTCAGAGGTTGGTGGGAGTGAGGAATGAGCTGCCACTGGAAGTGGAGGATGTGGGTTTGATTTAGACACTAAAGAGGTATTTGGGTGAGGACGCGGATGGGAGGTGTATGGAGGCTCTGGTGCAGGTCGTTGGAAATGGGCGGTAACAACAAAAACAGGTCAGCATTGACTGGAAGGGCTGGAAGTTTCAGTGCTGCTTGGCTCTGTGATTCTAATAATATTGTGATTTGTAATTTCCACATTTAGTACATTGCTACTAATGTCTGAACCCAGAAATTTACTCAAACAAGAACTGAAAGACTCTTGACTGGCTACAGAAAGCGTTTACAAGCTGTGATACTTGCCAAAGGAGGTGTTACTGAGCACTGACCATGCAGGGTGCCCAAACTTCTGCTTCTGGCCCTTATCGTATTTTGCTATTTTGAAACTGTAAAAAATGGAAATAAAATGTAATCTTGCTTAAAATATTAAAGAAATGTGTCATCTTTAACTTTATGCCTTTTGTAATCAGGTCATCTTTTACTCGCTTAGCTATTCACAGTAACAGAAATTTTGAACAGGGGTGCCTAAACTTTTGCATGTCACTGTGTATATCCTGTGCCTTCCGAATTGCTTCCAAAAATTCCAGCCATTGCTGCACTGTTTTCGTCCCTGCCCGTGTTCTTTTTAAATCAATTTTGACAATTTTTTCTCTCATGCCTCTCTAATTCTTTTTATTCCACATTTGACTTTAACTTCTCCTTCTCTAATGTCGGGGTGAATGTGATCACATTAAGATCACTTGCCCCTAAGGGTTCTTTGAACTTCAGTTACCTACCGTAATTAATTCCGGTTCATTACAACTCCCAATCCTGAATAGCTGATCCCCAACTGGGCTCAACCACGAGCTGCTCTAAAAAGCATCTTGTAGGCATTCTAGGAATTCCTCCTCTTGAGACCAACACCATCCTGATTTTCCTAATCACCCGCATGACAATCCCCTATGACTATTGTAACATTGCCCTTTGACACGCATTTTCAATCTCCCATTGTAATTTCAGGACCTCATACTTATTACTGTTTGAAGGTCTCTGTACAATTCCCATTAGGGATTTTTTTTTACATTTGCTGTTCCTTAATTCTACAACTTCCAACCCTTTGCCACCTCTTTCTAATGATTTTATCTAATATTTTACCAACAGAGCCACACAACCCCACTACCAGCTTGTTTTTGTCTTGTTCCTTCAATAAATATATAAGTATCTGAGAAACAAGAGGACCTGCAGATGCTAGAAATCTAGAGAACTACACACAAAGTGCTGGAGGAGCTCAGCATGTCAGGCAGCATTGATGGATGGGAATTAACATTTCGGGCCAAGACCCTTCACCGGGACTCTTGATACCCACGTATCTGGAATATCAACAAGCAAAGAAATAGAAAGTGGTGCGAAATAGGGAAAACCTTTGAAAAAATTTAGTTCACGGCTTAAAAAGTTCTGTCAAACAGAGCTCACTAGTTAACAAATACAACAAGGGCAATAAACACTTTCTTCAATACCGGCATTGACTTATTAATAAGAAAAATATATTGGTCCCATTTCAATCAGTAAAATTTACAATGGTAAATAAGAATTTTAGAAAGCTTTAGAAAAGAGTATTTACACTGAAACCCACTTAGATTAACACTACCTTGGGACAGAAGGAGGAAGAGAAATAACACATGAAAAAAGATCACACAACAGTCAGATAAAACTTATATATTTTCAAGAAAAATGAACTGGATTCAGCACTCCATGTGTGTATATACAGTTGTGATATGGAATACAGATCAGATAAATTAAATGAGAGGCCAACTCAGAAAAATAAATCATCACTCTGGAAGAAAACATTGAGAAGTGGAATGAGTATGGCATCGCAACAATCTGAGCAGATGAGATGTTGACAAGGAAGCATCGAGCACCTGACTGAGAGTTGGACTCCTCTTCCCAGAAACAGAGGGATTCCTTGCAGAAATACAGGACAAGCTGGTTAACAAAAGGGGAAAAAAATCAAAAATACATACAATATTGTTTGTATTTAAGGCAGTAAGTGCAGAAAAGGCCAAGATAAACCAGACACAATCCAACACATTCCAGGATCCAGCAGGAATTTAGCTCAATCTGATTACTTATAAAGATACAATATCATTCACCAAATTCTTACTTTAAAATACTGACTCATGATTGCCCTCCATCACTTCATACAGTTCAAGCCTGATCCAGTTTTAGAGTCAAAATCTTATAAATTATATGACAATCAATACATTGTTACAGATAGGACAATCCATAATAACTATCCAGATATAATATTACAGGATAAACAAGCGGGAATAACACCCTCAATAGATGAAACCATTCCCAACACACAGATGTCACACGGGTATAGTTTGTGTCATCAGTCAAACCACCAAAAGATTTTCTCTATCAATCTGCTTCCAAATGTTGCTACTCTGTCATTCGTTGCCACGCCCCGCTGCTGATTCCCTTCTCATCATCATACGTTCTTACCCCGACCATCGTCCAGAGCCCCAAACTCTGCCCTGTGCAGACCCGCCTCTGATTTCTGACCCTGCTCCATTGAACATTCAACTAATTGTTTCCCATTCTGCTTTCAGTCTTTAGAGAACAGTGGCGTTCTCTAACAACACTTTAGAAGCAGGGAAAGTGACCCATAATGTGGAAATGAGCCATGATTAAGGAGGGTAACTCCAAAATTAATTCTTCCTCAGCACAGAGATTTCAGGGGTAAAGAACATCTCAGTCAGAACTGCAGTCAGCTTAACTTCTTCAGTCTGCAGAGAATTCAAGGGAAACCACTTCACCCACAGAGTGGTGACTGTTTGGAACCCACTACAGAGAGAAGAAGAGGTGAAGAACAGGGGAAGATTTAAAAGGACTGTCCTGGAACAGAATCACTAGCAGGGTCCAGCCGGCCTGAGTTTACTCTCTACTGTACAATAGGTGTGATGTAAATTCACCAAGGACCAAGGACAGGGTTTAAAATGGAACTGATTTATTTGTCTCAGATGCAGAATATTAAACTCCTGTCCCATTAAAGGTGAATATGCAGCAGAAGAAACTCCTCCCATGCCCAGTGACCAGGGTGCAGAACTGGGTGTGGTGAGCAGCAGCAATAATTGCAGAGTTCAGCACCGACAGTCACTCTCGAAATTGCATTCAGCAACGGTGATGGACAAATATCCAGCATGCAGCTTATTGAAACTTTCTCCCCTGTGTGAACCCGGTAGTGTGTCACAAGTGTAACGCACTGTAAGGGTTCACTGCCAATGTAATGGTTTCTCTGTAGCAGCAATGTTTAGGTTATGACTAGAGATAACAGGGTTTTGGAGTGCAAGGCTTTCCGATGGCAGAAATGCTTTTTTTCTTGTGAGTCTGGAAGAGAGATTATTGTGTTTTTTTGCTGGGAAGAGATGAGGAGACATGAATGGAGAGAGTGGGCCCTTTTTATTTTATTTTGTTTTCTTTACTAACCCTATAGTCAGAGAATGAATTATAAAGATCAATCATTAAATCACATGTTGTGTTATTTCAGGGGACACACCACACAGCATCCACCCAAATGAGATTTCTTATGTTTGGCCGGGCTGGGCGGCTATCACCCCCTTATATTAAGCTGCTAGCCAAAGCGAGGGTTACATCAGTTAGATGACTGAGTGAGTCCCTTTCCACATTCACAGCAGCTGATTCGCCTCTCCCCACTGTGAACCAGGTAGTGTGTCATAAGGATAGATAAGTGAATGAATCCCTTCCCACATTCACAGCAGGTGAACGTCCTCTTCCCCGTGTGAACTCAATGATGCACAATTTGGTTGATTTGGCTGAGAGATACTTTTCCCAAAGACTGACCAGTTGATCGGCCTCTACTCAGTGTGAATTCGCTGGTGTCTCTGTAGTTGAAATGACTGAGTGAATGCCTTCCCACAGTCTGAGCAGGTAAACGGCTTCTCCCCAGTGTGAATTCGCTGATGTACCTTCAGTTGGGATGAAAAAGTGAATCCCTTCCCACAGTCTGAGCAGGTAAACGGCTTCTCCCCAGTGTGAATTCACTAATGTACCTTCAGTTGGGATGAACAAGTGAATCCCTTCCCACAGTCTGAGCAGGTAAACGGCTTCTCCCCAGTGTGAATTCACTGATGTACCTTCAGTTGGGATGAACAAGTGAATCCCTTCCCACAGTCTGAGCAGGTAAACGGCTTCTCCCCAGTGTGAATTCGCTGATGTACCTTCAGTTGGGATGAACAAGTGAATCGCTTCCCACAGTCTGAGCAGGTAAACGGCTTCTCCCCAGTGTGAATTCGCTGATGTACCTTCAGTTGGGATGCACAAGTGAATCGCTTCCCACAGACTAAGCAGGTGAACGGCCTCTCTCCAGTGTGAATTCGCTGATGTACCTTCATTAGGGATGAGCAAGTGAATCCTTTCCCACAGACTGAGCAGGTGAATGGCCACTCCCCAGTGTGAACTGACTTGTGTACCAGTAATTCGTGTGACTGAATGAATCCCTTCCCACAGTCTGAACAGGTGAACGGCCTCTCCCGAGTGTGAATTCGCTGATGTTCCTTCAGAGGATGATCGAGTGAATCCCTTCCCACAGTCTGAGCAGGTGAATGGCCTCTCTCCAGTGTGAACTCGCTGATGTACCTTCATTTGGGATAAGCAAGTGAATCCCTTCCCACAGTCTGAGCAGGTGAACGGGTTCTCTCCAGTGTGAACTCGCTGATGTCCCTTCAGCTGATATGACCGAGTGAATCTCTTCCCACAGTCTGAGCAGCTGAACGGCCGCTCCCCAGTGTGAACTCGCTGATGTACCTTTAGGTTAGATGATGAAATGAATCCTTTCCCACAGAATGAGCAGAGGAACGGCCTCTCCCCAGTGTGAACTAACTTATGTCCCAGTAGGTCGGATGACCGAGTGAATCCCTTCCCACAGTCTGAGCAGGTGAATGGCCGCTCCCCAGTGTGAACTCTCTGGTGAGCCATTAGGTCAGATGACCGAGTGAATCCTTCCCCACAAATTCAGCAGATGACCAGCCTCTGCCCAGTGTGAACTGACTGGTATGTCCACAGGTGGGAAGACCGACTGAATCCCTTCTCACTCACAAGTGAATGGCCTTGTCCCAGTGTCAACTTGGTGATGTCCCTTCAGTTGAAATGACTGACAGAATGCATTCCCACTGTCTAAGCAGATGAATGGGTTTTCCCCCTTGTTTAAACTGACAGGCGTGCCAGTCGGTCAGATGATAGAGTGAAACCCTCCCCACAGTCTGAGCAGGAAGGATGATCAAGGAAATCCTTTGGTCCACTTCTTAAATATCTGGATAGAGACAGCAAAACTGGTGTGTGGTGTTCGAGATTCCCATAGATTAATTCTTTGTCATTTTTAACCTGTAAAAAGATTTACAAAATCCATCAAAGGGTGTAGGACAACATTTCAGATGAGATTACTTGAGTTGTCAAGGTATGATCTGGCAACACACTCTTACAGTGAAGTTCAACCAAAGTTGGAGAGAGAAATCATCTTCTAACTGGGCACAGTGCTGGTATCTGGAATGACCGCTTTACAATTCAACCGCCAGGAGTACGATAGGTTAAAGTGCCGGGGTTAGGATTCAATGTATTTAAGTAAACTACTTAAGAACATTTTAAAAGCTATTATTAATGCTTTTTGAGAGGGTGATTTTAGATGCATATCATATTTTTACTGAGTTAAGTATCTATCTATCCATCTAACTAAACTCTCGGATGTCCTTCCTGTGTCTATACGAATGGAGCATTTCTGCCATCTCCAATCTGTGACCTGGGTCAGTTTGACTCTCTCCATAGATAGATAGATAGATAGATAGATAGATACTTTATTCATCCCCATGTGGAAATTCAACTTTTTTTCCAATGTCCCATACACTTGTAGCAAAACTAATTACATACAATACATAACTCAGTAAAAAATATGATATGCATCTAAATCACTATCTCAAAAAGCATTAATAATAGCTTTTAAAAAGTTCTTAAGTCCTGGCGGTAGAATTGTAAAGCCTAATGGCATTGGGGAGTATTGACCTCTTCATCCTGTCTGAGCAGCATTGCATCGATAGTAACCTGTCGCTGAAACTGCTTCTCTGTCTCTGGATGGTGCTATGTAGAGGATGTTCAGAGTTATCCATAATTGACCGTAGCCTACTCAGCGCCCTTCGCTCAGCTACCGATGTTAAACTCTCCAGTACTTTGCCCACGACAGAGCCCGCCTTCCTTACCAGCTTATTAAGACGTGAGGCGTCCCTCTTCTTAATGCTTCCTCCCCAACACGCCACCACAAAGAAGAGGGCGCTCTCCACAACTGACCTATAGAGCATCTTCAGCATCTCACTACAGACATTGAATGACGCCAACCTTCTTAGGAAGTACATTCGACTCTGTGCCTTCCTGCACAAGGCATCTGTGTTGGCAGTCCAGTCTAGCTTCTCGTCTAACTGTACTCCCAGATACTTGTAGGTCTTAACCTGCTCCACACATTCTCCATTATAGATCACTGGCTCCATATGAGGCCTAGATCTCCTAAAGTCCACCACCATCTCCTTGGTCTTGGTGATATTGAGACGCAGGTAGTTTGAGTTGCACCATATCACAAAGTCCTGTAACGGTTTCCTATACTCCTCCTCCTGTCCATTCCTGACACACCCCACTATGGCCGTGTCATCAGCGAACTTCTGCACATGGCAGGACTCCGAGTTATATTGGAAGTCAGATGTGTACAGGGTGAACAGGACCGGAGAGAGTACGGTTCCCTGTGGCGCTCCTGTGCTGCTGACCACTGTGTCAGACCTACAGTCTCCCAACCGCACATACTGAGGTCTATCTGTCAAGTAGTCCACTATCCAATCCATCGCCAAGGCATCCTTCGTTTGAATGAAAGCGGCGGCGGACTCCTCGTCCCAGGTAATGTCCTTGCCCGGACCGGAGAGCAAGGCGAACAGGGGGCGCATGATCCGGGCAGCTGAAGGGAGGAAGCGGTGCTAGAAATCGACCATACCTACGAATTCCTGAAGGCCTTTGATCGTGGTGGGTCGGGGGAAATGGCGGACCGCATCAACCTTAGCGGACAGAGGGGTTGCCCCGTCTGTGGTAATCCTGTGGCCCAGGAAGTCAATGGTGTCGAACCCGAACTGGCATTTGACTGTGTTGATTGTTAGACCATACTCACTCAGTCGGGCGTAGAGTTGACGGAGGTGGGACAGATGCTCCTGACGACTGCTGCTGGCTATGAGGATGTCGTCCAAATAGATGAATGCGAAGTCCAGGTCGCGTCCCACCGCGTCCATCAACCGCTGGAACGTCTGTGCGGCATTCTTCAGGCCGAACGGCATGCGGAGGAACTCAAAAAGGCCGAACGGGGTGATGAGAGCCTTTTTGGGGACGTCGTCCGGATGCATCGGGATTTGATGGTATCCTCGGACGAGGTCTACCTTGGAGAAGATCCGTGCGCCGTGCAGGTTTGCTGCAAAGTCCTGAATGTGCGGCACAGGGTAGCGGTCCGCTGTTGTAGCCTCGTTCAGCCTGCGGTAGTCGCCGCACGGTCTCCAGCCCCCTGTCGCTTTGGGCACCATGTGCAGGGGGGAGGCCCATGGGCTGTCGGACCGCCGGATGATCCCCAATTCCTCCATTCTCTTGAACTCCTCCTTCGCCAGTCGGAGCTTATCCGGGGGAAGCCGCCGAGGACGGGCATGGAGTGCTGGTCCCTGGGTCAGGATGTGGTGCTGTACGCCGTGTTGGGGCATGGCTGCCGCGAACTGCGGTGCCAGAACCGATGGGAAATCCGCCAGGACCCTGGTGAATTGTGATGGAGCCGAGGTGACGGGCTGTCAGCTGGGCTGCACCCAGGGGGAATGTCTGAAAGGTCTCGGCGTGAACCAGTCTCTTCCTGGGCAGGTCGACCAGTAGGCTGTGAGCCGGCAATAAATCCGCACCCAGAAGCGGTTGGGCTACGGCGGCCAGTGTGAAGTCCCACGTGAACTGGCTGCAGCCGAACTGTAGCTGCACCTGACGGGTGCCATAGGTCCTTATTGTGCTGCTGTTCGCGGTCCTCGGGGGGGGGGGAGGACCCGGTGCCCTGTTGAGGGTGTCGTAACTCGTCGGAGGTAAGACGCTGATCTCGGCACCGGTGTCGACCAAAAACCGGCGTCCCGACCTGCTGTCCCACACATACAGGAGGCTATCAGCGACGGCTGGCCCTGGCGTTTCCCGGGAACTGACAGGGCGGGCGACAACAGCGGGCTTCTGCGCCCCACCGCTGGTGGTAGGAACACCATTGCTCGTTGGGCTCCACACCCTGGCCTCTGGGTTTAGCGGGCTCTGCAGCCGGGCCTGGACTGGTTTGCTGCTGGGAGCGTGGCCGGGTGATCTGTGTGACGGACGCCCCACTCACCTTCTTGGCGTTCCACAGCAAGTCCGCCCGGGCTGCCACCTTCCGGGGGTCGCTGAAATCCGCGTCGGACAGCAGCAGGCGTATGTCCTCGGGCAGCTGCTGCAGGAATGCCTGCTCAAACATGAGGCAGGGTGTGTGTCCGTCGGCCAGAGACAACATCTCATTCATTAAAGCTGATGGAGGCCTGTCTCCCAAGCCATCCAGGTGCAGTAAACGAGCAGCTCGCTCGCGGTGGGAGAGGCCGAAAGTCCCTATGAGCAGGGCTTTGAATTCCGTGAACTTGCCGTCCGCCGGGGGAGACTGTATGAACTCCGCGACCTGGGCCGCTGTGTCCTCCGAGGTTATCTGCCGAACGTGGAATTGGGCTTCTGCTTGCTGAAACCACAGGTGAGGTTGCAGCGTCCAGAAGCTTGGCAGTTTCAAGGAAACCGCATGAACAGATGCGGCGTCGTTCATCTCCGGTCCAAAAACGTTTGGACCGTCGGGTCCACCAATTGTAGCGGTGTGCTACACGCAGCGCTAAAATAACGACACGGAGTCAGTAAACTGCAGTCAAAGTTAATTTTATTCGAACTTTACAGCCTTGCTTTAAAGCCTCCCTCCATCCGCCCTCCCCCGCGCGGATGCCTCGAGAGGCACGTACTGACACCCCCTCAGGTTTTCTCCCTTTGTTGCGGACCTAGTCTTTGTGCCTGCACGCTGGCTAATTGTCAGCCGGTTCGAGTGTGCTAGTAATTGGGTCGCCACAATATAATCTTATATATATATTCATTGATTTGTGAGTATAAAATCAGGCCTATGAGGCATTATGTAGTTAAACCAAGTGTTTGGGCCGATGGGGTGGAGAGTTGAGCGTCTCAGCTGAGGGAGAGGGCGCGACACATTCAACGGCGGAGGGAAGGGATCGGGTGAGGGGGAGCGAAATTTCCCATCAGAAAGTGGTCACCAGCCAGGATGTGGTGGATGGCGGGAGAAAAGACAAGGGGTCAGAGAGGGGAGGGTCCAGGAGTGACGGGGTGAGTAGGGGAGTGACTCAACGGGTAACACAGAGAGAGAGGGAGATGAGGAGAGGGGAAAATTGTCATCGCACAATGGCAGCCAACCAGCATAGGATACCGAGCATCGAGATGGCGGGGAGAGGAAAGCGAGGGGGAGGAGGGAAGGGGTTTGCGAGTGATGGGATGAGAAAGGAGGGTGACAAGATGGTGAGTGTGAGGGAGTGACACACTTCGTGGTGGAAGAAGTGGGAGGGAGGGTCACGCACTGTCACACATTGGCTGCAGGCAGAAGGTTAAATGGAGAGTCGGGCGAAGGAGCACCGAGGGAAAGGAGAGAAGGGATGAGTTGAGATTGAATAAACAGGAAGGGAAGTGAGTGGAAGGTGAGGAAAAGGGTGTGTCTTATTCTACGATACTGGGAGAGCGGTTGTCAATAGTAATCATCACAAAATGGCCGCCAGCCAGGGTGAGATGGGCAGTGATAGAGTGGAGAGGGAGAACAGAGAGCGAAGTGTTTAAGGAGTGACGGGATGCCAAGGATGGGACAGGGCGACTCTTAACAAGGAAGCTGGAAAACTGAGGGGTTACCATGGGGAGGAATGGGTTAGGGCTAGGTTTAGGGTTAGGCACCGTTACAACGCCCTCCCATCTCCAAAGTACCGCCTTGATTTTCCCTCCCCTTCTCAGGTCACTCGGCACGAATCCTTCAGGCTCTCCGGTGGGGGAAGTGTCGTCACTGAGGCCCGCCAAAGGCAGGAGTGGGCGCGGGCTTGTTGGAGAAGGTGAAGGAGAGGTCTGTCGGTGCGGGCTGGTAAACAGGGGGCGGGACTGAGAGGGAGGGATCGGATTGAGGAGGGGAGGGGAGAAAGGAAAGTTGCGGAGAGGAGATGAGATGAGTAAAACGATCATCGCCCCTGCGTCGTTTATTACCCACTCACTCAGTCTCTCACCCTCACTCCCCACTATTCCCCCTCTGTCCCTTTTTCCGGCTTCATCTCTCCCCCCCCCCCACCCCACCCTGCCCTCCAGCCTCTCTCACCACCATTTATTTCTTTTCGCCGGCTGTTCCCATGTCTCTCTAACCCTCCCGCGCTCTTGCTCCTACCAGTCTTTTCCTACCCTCTTTTACTCTCTATGCCTCTAGGACCCCAGTGTCTCTACCCTCCCCATGCCCCCTCGTCCAGTTTCTATATCCCCGGTCGCATCTCAAATCTCCCGCTCACTCCGGCTGCTCTCTCATGTACGATTTCTCTCCCTCTCCTCCTGGATTATCTCCAAACGGTCTCTCCCTGCCTTACTGGCCTTTCAGCCGCCTGACTCTCCTCCCTCCTCAGTCGTTCTCTCTCCGCCCTGCCAGACTCTCTCTCTCTCCAACAGGCTCTTACAAAGTTAAAAACAAATTTATTATGAGAGTACATCTATGCCACCATATACAGCTCTGAGATTCATTTTCTTGCAGGCATACCCAGAAAACCAAAATAAAATAATATCCATAATAGAATCAATGAAATATTTATGCTGATGGTAATTAGGCAGGGTTTTCTTCCTCCAGGGTCCTTTTCAACTCTTCCCTCACCCTCCTCTGTCTGCCTCAGACTATCAGTCCCAGAGCCCTTTCTCTTCTTCTCTCTCTCTCTCTGCTGTTTCCCTCTTTTCGCCCCCCCCCCCCTTCACATCTACGGTAACGGTGAGTGTGACAGGTGTGGTGGCGGTAAATGTCTCTCTCTCTCTCTCTCTCTCTCTCTCTCTCTCTCTCTCTCTCAATTAATCTATCTATCTATCTATCGCTCTCTTCCCCGCCCCCTTCCCCTTAATGCCGCAGTCCCTTTCTCTCAATCCCAAACCGCAGACACTCCCGACGGGAGGTTATGCGAGGACAGAGAGAGAAGTGAGAGGAATTGTTATAGATGATTATTTACAGGCAATGAGAATAAAAGGAGATGGACAGTCAGACAGGCAGAAAATACGGGAGAGAGACAGAAAAAAAACCAGAAAGCAAACCCAAGAGGGAGAGAGTGAGAGGATGAGTCCGACAGAACGGTGAGTAACAGAGAGAGAGAGAGAGAGAGAGAGAGAGAGAGAGAGAGAGAGAGAGAGAGAGAGAGAGAGAGAGAGAGAGAGAGAGAGAGAGAGAGAGAGAGAGAGAGAGAGAGACCGAGGAAGGGAGTGAGTAAAAAAATAGAGTGATAATTAAGGAGAGACAGTGAGTGTCAGGATGAGTGTCAATCGGAGACGAGATGTGGACGGAACTGCAACGCGTGAAAGGCTCCATTCAGAGCAGCAGAAACCCTCACCGCAGCTCGGGAACAGGAGGAACTGGCGAACGGAGCGAGAATGGGAAACTCAGACCCCTCCCCTTGTGCTGCCTTGGTTACTGTGCTTGGGTGAGAGAGATTGCAACTTCTCAAATCGCTGTCTGAGTGTGTGTAGCTCCCTCACCATCTTCTCTCCTCTGTCCGCACGCTTCACCTCCTCCATCTCCCCCATCCTCCTCACCCGTCACCACCCTCACACAGCAGTATGTCAGTAAATCCCCAGAAAAGCTCAATACTGACCACCATTAGAATAGTCGGAAAGTTCTGAGCAATTGAGAAATGAGTGTGCCCGGACCTCTGGTTTTATCAGCTCGAGCCGAGAAAAACAAAATAATATATGTTGACGTGTATAACACACATATCACATAATATCCCGGTCTGAAACCGATCTGGAAAACTTACAAAGGAAAATAAGGACGGAAATGAGGAATTTTAGAAAACACCATGTACACTCAAACCCATTTATATTAACTCCACCTGGGAAAGAAGGATGAACAGAATAAAACATAAATACTTTACAGTCAGATAAAACTTCTAAGGATATATTTTCATTAATGGAACCATGATTCACCACTCCAACGAACATATACTATTCTAATAAGTACACGGAACTGAAATTAAATGAAAGCACAAGGATAAAAAATGAAGGAAGTATCACGACAGAAGGAATTGTTAACCAACGGAAGAGCATGAACTCCAGACCCGGCAACATCTTTGTAAATTTTCTCAAAAATGTATCATACAGCGTGACGTCCCATCTCCTGTATTTAACTCTTTGATACATGGAGGCCAATGTGCCCAAAGCTTTCTTTATGACCCTATCTACCTGTGACGCCACTTTCAACAGATTATGGACATGTATTCCCAGCTCCCTTTGTTCTTCCGCACTCCTCAGTGCCCGACCGTTCAACCTCCCCTGGTTAGTTCTACCGAAGAGCAACACCTCGCATTTGTCTGCGTTAAATTCCTTCAGCCATGTTCAGCTCATTTCTCCAGCTGGTGCGGATCCCGCTGTAAGTCATTACAGCCTTCCTCGATGTCCACTACAACTCCAATCAGGTTGTCATCCGCAGATTTCCAGTAAACCACATTATCATTCAGATGGGTGATATAGACGAGAAACAAAAACGTACCCAGCGCTGTTCCCTGCGGCACTGTAGGAGTCACAGGCCTCCAGTCAGAGATGCAACAATCTCCCTCCACTCTCTGGCTTCCACTACAAAGCCGATGTCTGATCCCATTTACTACCTCATCGTGAATGCCGAGCAACTGAACCTTCGTGACCAAACTCCCGTGCGGGAGCTTCTCATCTGGTTACTGACACGGACACAATCACGTGGCAAACATCATTCACCAAAATGTTGCTTTAAACGGCAAACTCATAAAAGGTGCCATACATTACTATAAATACAATCTGCGTCCTGTTTTAGAGTCAGAGGCCTACAGTAACATGACGAGCGACACGTTATTACGGGTAGAGTAGAGATGAGAATACTTGTGGAATTCAGAGACAGGTAGGCGAGTAAAATAATAATAATAATAATAATAATAATAATAATAATAATAATAATAATAATAATAATAATAATAATAATAATAATAATAATAATACCCGATGAATTCCTCCCAAATATTGCCCAGAGCTGCCGAAGTGCCACCGATGAAGATTGGGTCAAATGTGCTTTGTGCCTTCGGCGCCGCTTTGAGAAATGAAATGAAGTTTATACTGAAAGACAGACTGTTGCACTCGATCACTTGTGAGGGAACGAGACGGGTCAAGCGGCTTCTGTGTCAGTGGAGAACTCGTTTGGGACGAATGACCATCATCCTGCTCGTTTCCAGGTTGTTAGAGAGAAAACAGACGTTTCAATCAATAACCTATGAGGGGTGATTGATAAGTACGTGGCCTAAGGTAAAAGGAGTCAATTTTAGAAAACACATTTAATTTTAGAAAGCACATTTAATTTTCAACATTGTCCCCTCCTACAATTACACACTTAGTCCAGTGGTCGTGGAGCATACAGATCCCTTCTTTGTATAAGTCAGCGTCTTGGACCTCCAGAAGTGGTCCACAGCATGGGGTGATTGATAAGTTCGTAGCCTACGGTTGAAGGAGATGAGTTGTTAACTTCCAACTTTCTGCATTTTTACTCAAAGAGTTGACCTGCACGTGCATGTAACGAGAGCTGTATATCTCTTTCTAGCTTAGACCACGAACTTAATAATCCCTGCTGTGGCCCACCTGCAGGTCCAAGACGCTCTGTTACATGCACGTGCAGTTCAACTCTTTGGGTGAAAATGCAGAGAGTTTGAAGGGAATAACTCATCCCCTTCTTCCGTAGGCCACGAACTTATCAATCACCCCTGCTGTGGACCACTTATACAACGCAGGGATCCGTATGCTCCACCACCGCTGGACTATGTGCGTACGTGTAGGAGGGAACTATGTTGAAAAATAAATATGCTAGGTTTTCTAAAATTGACTCCCTCTACCTTAGGCAACGATCCTATCAATCACCATCGTAAATGGTGTGAACCGTACTTTCGGTGGCATAAGGAAGGAATAATGGGATCATCATGCACGAAACAGCGCCCCCTAACGCCTTCACCAGTGGTTTGGGAATTGTCAACCAGGCCAGTCTGAAAAAATCACTAAGCAATTACCATCAACATATCACTTGCAGTACCAGAGGAAACAGCACACTGGACCATTGCTACACCACCGCCAAGAATGCCTACTGTCCTATTCCACGTCCTCACTTCGGGAAGTCTGATCACCTGGCTGTACTTCTACCCCCAAGTATAGGCAGAGACCGAAGACTACAGCAAGAGAAGTGAGGACCAAGAAGGTTTGGACAAGGGAAGCACAGGAGCGACTACAGAACTGCCTTGAATCGGTGGACTGGACTGTATTCAGGGATTCATCTTCGAATCTGGATGAGTATGATGTAGTTGTTACGGACTTCAATAAAACGGTGTGGATGAGAGTGTGCCTACAAAGAATTACTGTACAATCCCAAACCAAAGGCCACGGCTGAACCAGTTGGTACGTTGTCTGCTGAAGTCTAGATCTGTGGCATTTACATTTGGGGACCAGTGTCTGTACCAGAAAAACAGGTATGATTTGGGGAGGGTGAAGTGACAATTTCCAACGAGGTTGGAGGCGACATCGGATGTACGACAACTCTGGCAGGGTTTGCAAGGCATTACGTCCTACAAAGCGAAACCCAATGGCATGAATGGCAGCGATGCTTCACTACCAGATGTACCCAACGTCTTCTACGCGCCAATATAACTAGAGCTGTGAAGATCCCTGCTGGACGCGGTGACTCTGTGATCTTCGTCTCAGAGGCCGATGTTAGGCTGTCTTTAAAGTGAGTGAACCCTCACAAGGTGAAAGGTTCGATGGAATTCCTGGTAAGGCTCTGAAAACCTGTCACCTAAATGGTGGGAGTATTCAAGGACATTTTCAACCTCTCACTGCTCCGGTCAGAATTACCCACTGATTCAAATAAAGCCACAATTGTACCAGTGCCTAAAAAGATTAATGTGAGCTGCCTTAATGACTATCGCCCGGTAGCACTCACATCTACAGTGATGAAATGCTTTGAGAGGGTGTTCATAACTGGAGTGAAGTCCTGCCTCAGCAAACATCTAGACCCACTGCAATTTGCCTATCGCCACAACAGGTCAACGTCAGAAGCATTCGTAATGGCTCTTCATACGGCTTTAGCCACCTGGACAATACAAACACCTGTGCAGGATGCTGTTTGGTGACAATAGCTCAGCATTCACACCATCATTCCGCAATCGTGATTAAGAAGTTACAGAACCTGGCCTTCTGTGCCTCCGTCTGCAATTGGCTCCTCGACCTCCTAACTGGAAGACGAAAATCTGTGCGGATTCGTGAAAATATCTCCTCTACGCTGACGATCAACTTTGGTGCACCTCAGGGCTGTGTGCTTAGCCCACTGCTCTACTCTCTGTATACCCATGACTGTGTGGTTAGACATGGCTCATATACCATCTATAAATTGACTGATGATACAACCATTGTTGGTCGAATATGAGATGGAGACGAGAGGGCGCACAGGAACGAGATATACCAACTAGTGGAGTGGTGTCTCAGCAACAACCTGGCACTCAACGTCAGTGAGACGAAAGAGCTGATTGTGGACTTCAGGAACGGCAAGACAAAGGATCAGATACCGATCCTCACAGAGGGATCAGAAGTGGAGAGAGGAGCAGTTTCAAGTTCCTGGGTGTCTGTTTATCTGAGGACCTAACCTGGTCCCAACACATCGATGCAGCTATAAAGACGGCAAGACAGAGACTACACTTCATTTTTTAGTTTGAAGAGATTTGGTATGTGAACAAAATAAACTCAAAAACTTCTATAGACGGGAGAGCATTCTGACAGGCTGGGTCACTGTCTGGTATGGAGGGTTGTTGGGGGGTGGGGTAGGTGCGGTGCTACTGCACAGGACCGAAAGAAGCTGCAGAGGGTCGTAAATTTAGGCAGCTCCATCTTGGATACTAGCCTGTAAAGTTCCCAGGACGTCATCTTGGAGCGGTGTCAGCGTCCGTTATTCAGGACACCGATCACCCAGGGCATACCCCTTTCTCATTGCTACCATCAGGGGGGAGGTACAGGAGCCTGACGGCACACACTCAGCGATTCAGGAACAGGTTCTTCCCCTCTGCCATCCGATTCCTAAATGGACATTGAACCCGCGCTTACTATCTCACATTTTTATCATATATTATTTCTGTTTTGCACGATTTTTAAAATTCACTATACACCCGATGTATTTACTTTACTTATTTATCTACTTTTTCTATGTTAAGTATTGCATTGACCTGCTGCTGCTCAGTTAACAACTATCACGGCACATGCCGGTGATATTAAACGTGATTTTGATCATGAGAATATCTGTTTGCATTCGGTACTGCAACGCTCCGGAGAGAGCGAAGGGCATGTCAAGGCACAGATGAACTCACGGTTCTTCACTGGAACCAAGAAAGAGGTCAGTTTGTGCCACTGGACACGGACTACTGAGGTCAAAAGAGTGGAGCTGTCCCAATGCCAAAGGTTTTGTAATTCAGAAACTCTCCCCCACATGTTTCATGAACAATTCTACTGTATTATGATGATGTGAAAATTGGCCATGAAACACGTGAAAAGGAACAGAAAGACCGAGGGCAGAGAATAATAATCTCCTCTCTCTCTCTATCTGTCTGTCTCTCTCTCTGTGACTGTCTCTCTCTCACTCTCCCCTCTCTCCCCTCCCTCTCTGTCAGTCTCTCTCCCTCTGACAGTCTCTCTCTCACTCTCCCCTCTGTCCTTCTCTCCCTCTGTCAGTCTCTCTCTATCTGTCTGTCTCTCTCTGTGACTGTCTCTCTCTCACTCTCCCCTCTCTCCCCTCCCTCTCTGTCAGTCTCTCTCCCTCTGACAGTCTCTCTCTCACTCTCCCCTCTCTCCCCTCTCTCCCTCTGTCAGTCTCTCTCTCACTCTCCCCTCTCTCCTTCTCTCCCTCTGTCAGTCTCTCTCTGTCTCTCTCTCTGACTGTCTCTTTCTGTCTCTCCCCCCTCTCTCCCTCCCTCTGTCAGTCTCTCTCTCTCTCTCTCTCTCTCTCTCTCTCTCTCTCTCTCTCTCTCTCTCTCTCTCCTCTCTCTCTCTCTCTCTCTCTATCTGTCTGTCTGTCTCTGTAACTGTCTCTCTCTCACTCTCCCCTCTCTCCCCTCCCTCTCTCTGTCAGTCTCTCTCTCTGTGACAGTCTCTCTCTCACTCTCCCCTCTCTCCTTCTCTCCCTCTGTCAGTCTCTCTCTGTCTCTCTCCCTGACTGTCTCTTTCTGTCTCTCCCCCCCTCTCCCTCCCTCTGTCAGTCTCTCTCTCTCTGTGACTGTCTCTCTTTCAGTCTCTCCCCCTCCCTCTCTCTGTCTCTCTCTCTCTCTCTCTCTCTCTCTCTCTCTCTCTCCTCTCTCTCTCTCTCTCTCTCTCTCTCTCTCTCTCTCTCTCTCTCTCTCTCCCCTCTCCTTCTCTCCCTCCCTCCAGTCTCTCTCTGTCTCTCTCACTCTCCCCTCTCTCCTTCTCTCCCTCCCTCCTTCAGTCTCACTCAGTCTCTCCCCTCTCTCCTCTCCCCTCTCTCTGTCAGTCTCTCTCTCCTCTCCCGTCTCTCTCGCTTCTCTCCCTCTCTCGCTCTCACTGTCTCTCTCCTTAAGCCAAATACTCATGCCACCCTGCTTTTCAATCACAATATTCAAAAGTAAGCTTTTGAAACATATACCGCTTTTCTTTAAAAGAGCTTAATAATAGAATCTGCACGTTTTATTCTAACATCTTCGAATTTTACTCAGTTTTTTTGCGAAATCTACTGAATATTTTATCAATAAATTATGGACATATAGAACTTCATACATCGATATTATTTGACACCTCCCCACACTTGCTCCTCAGCTGCTACGCAAAAAGGGTTAACTGCACGTGTCATTTCATTAAGTGCCGATATCGTCATTTCCACGGAGGGTTTCAGCGTCACAAGGGAGTTTCCCTCTCCTATTAATAAGCATCTGAATCACTGAGCTCTCACTGAACAGCCGCTCCGGCACTCACAGTGACTCGCCGATCCACACAGCGGGACAGAGAGAGCACGCTGCAGAAGGAAGGTTTGCTGGTTCCGGAATGGATCAGAGTCCGGGAACAGCAGCGTGGAGTGTGGCAGAAATTCCGAAGAATGTCTTCTGGGCTGCTCAGTTTGTCTTTGCTAATTATGAATGGATGACCTTAGATCTTCGAATTACGCATGCGTTAATAACAATTCAAATGATTTTCTTTCCCGTCCTCGCTATCATTGCTCTTCCCGGTAAGTCTCTCTCCAAAGCTCAACTATGCAACAATATTTAACTGTTTTCTAATGTTTATCGCCCATTTGAAATCATTGCTGCTGTCGCACACTGCGGATAAGACATTTTGAAAGCTTCAAATTCTGCAGCGATGCTGTTCTCTGTGACTCTCGGAACTGCGCAGGTCGGTGATGTAACCGGCAATCTCTGTCCAAACGTTGCACACATCATGTCATGACCGGGGCTTTGATATTTTGCCTCTGGAAACGTTGCTTCTTTTCTGTCGCTTCATCTCCCCTCGAGAACATCAGCTGCCGAATCAAGTTGCTTCCAGACCTTGTGTTTACAATGCAAATTAATTTTCCAAATCCAAATATTTGGAAATATAATCCAAATCCGCAATATTCTCGCAGCCAACTGCCCTGTCGACTAAGCGCCAGCCACAAATCTACACACTAGCCGCAAATCGGATAAATTCTTAACAGAAAACGCTTCCTGATGTGTTTCACTTTAATATTATTTTTCTCCTCCTCGCAGTGAACCTGGTGACGATGTTAATCCTGTCCAGAGGAAAGTGCGGTCTCTCCAGAGTTGTCACTCGCTACCTGGTTGCCATGGCAGCGGCGGATCTTATGGTCGTTGTCCTGGACCTGATATTCAGCAAGATTCCGTACACTTACGTGCCAGTGAAACTTTTCCTCTGGGCTGCGGGTACACCAGTGTGTAAAATCCACGCCGTCCTGCTTTACGCCGCCAGCGATTGTTCGGTCTGGTTCACCGTCACTTTCACCTTTGACCGGTTTGTGGCCATTTGTTGCCAGAAGCTGAAAACAAAATATTGCACCGGGAAAACTGCGGCTGTGATTCTGGGGACAGTGACTGCGATCAGCTGCTTAAAGAACATTTACTGGTATTTTCGGTTCTCAGGACATTATGAAGCGATAATTGCTCCATTTATTTGCATGAAAACTGAGTATTATTTGTCCTTATCTGTCGCAATGCCAATAGACTTATTTCATTACCTTCTCACCCCTGTAATCCCATTCCTGCTGGTTCTCCTGACGAATGCATTAACCGTCCGGCATGTTTTAGTCACCAGCAGAGGGCGCAGGAGAGTCCGGTGTGCTGACAAGGGACAGGGTGCCAGGGACCCGGAGATGGAGAGCCGCAGGAAATCCCTCGTTTTACTGCTGATCATCTCTGGTAATTTCGTCCTGCTGTGGGGACCGTTCACTGTGTATTCTTTGTGGAACCGACTGTCTGCTTCCTCTGGGGCGAATCTTCCTCCTGATTCTCTGCGAGAACTGGGCTTGATGCTGCAGCTTCTGAGCTGCTGCACAAACACGGCTCTTTACGCCGTCACCCAGACCAAGTTCAGGGAGCAACTGAAGGACGCGATAAAATATCCCTTGGCTCTCATTGCTGGAAGGATGTCATGAATTAATGATGTTTCCCTGCCTGGCTCAACTAATTCACCACATTGTAGACAATCTCTGCACCAAAGGGGACCCGTGTAAATACGTGTTCGTCTCGTTCCGCACTCGCTTTACTATCGCGCATGATTCCTCACTCCAGCTCAACTGACGATCCTTTCAATCGTTTTTTTTTTCTGCATTCACCAGTGTATATTCCCCTCTCTTCCCGAGTGGGACGACCTACGTTTGTCAGTGTAGATCAGCGCCGCCCTGGTGACCCACAGTTCTGTCTTGCAAGTCCCACCGTCCACCTGGTGCGGATGCACTGCCCCGCTCCAGCGTGAGATTCTGTGTTCCCGAAACCTCTCCTGTTCAGCGGTCCAGTTCCCCCAGTTCGCAGTTCGGGACTGGAGATCGTGTCCCGGGTATCGCTGACCGAGACCAAGGATTCCAGAAACATCTTGCAATCTCAGTGTTAACGGAAGCTTGAAAAGTCGATGCTAGTTTTGTAGAAAAGCGAATGTCAGTCCGCAATGTGGGGTGCAATTGCTGTAGTTTTTTATAAAGCCTCAGTTTGGTCGAGGGGGGAAGGCGAGGACAGACACATCGCCGGATTCCAATGTGAAAGAAACGCGGGGGAAATACAGCGCACATACTTTGGTGTTTTACCTAGAGGGATCGAGAGACTGAAAACTCTGGAACTGCGTGTTCCTTCAGACTTAGCACAGACCTAATGCTATTGGCGGGTGTTCCAAACTTACCTGACTTTCCCAAATCCATCAAAGTCATTCAGAGTCAGTGGAGCAGCCGGTAAAATGGGCTGAGAAGTGGTCGATGTAATTTCATTCTGGGAACTGCGAGCTGTTGCGTTAGGAGGATTCACACGTTGAATGTTGGGGCAGCGATGAGTGCAGTGGAACAGGGGGATCTGGGAATGGAGATCCATAATCTCTCGAAAGCGGCATCAAAGTTCGACAGGGCCGTAAAGAGGGTATTTGGTACATTGACCTTCATAAGTTACGGTATTGGGTATCGGTGATGAGATGTTATGTTGAAGTTTTATGACGTCGGTGAGGCCGAATTAGGAGTATTGTATGCAGATCTGGTCACCTTTCTGAAGGAACGATATAAATAAGATTGAATGAGTTCAGAGAGATTTTAGGAGACTGTTGCGGGGTGTTGAGGACAGAGCTATAAGGATAGCTTGAACAGGTTATCGCTTTATTCCCTGAATCAGAGGAGAAAAGCGAGTGATCTGACCTGTCACTTCAACGTGGAGTAAACAGAGCGATCACGACTGCTGGTGGCGCATCACTGACGCTCTGGTATTGTCACTGTGTATTCAGACCGGTCACTGACCACACGGACAAGGCTTCTCCCTCAATATCGGCAATCGTGTTAGAAATGTTTCTATCAGGTCCATGAATATCCGCACAGATCATCTCATTGCTCGTTCAGAACTTCCCTCACTAAACTAACACTGCCGTTACATTTCCTGTCCCAACTCGGGCACAGCAGTGACGTTCATATTTAAACTCGTCAATAATAATACCCCATAATCATCGACCACGGACTGTGACTGAATATCCGAGCACAATATTACATTTAATACTAAATACCCAACCCTTATTCTGCATATTAAATTGTGAATTTTCCATCAAGAGCCGAAGTGTACAATCACGGGATGAATCAATCACAGTTGTGCATTTGCGAAAAATCAAATATAGACAAGTTATTAAACGATCTCCAATTAAAACACGAATCCCTATGTTATTCCAATCTGAGGATACGTTAGAAATCACCGGTTCAAAGTGAGTCTATCATCAAAATCCGTATATGTTACCATATCCTAATCTCAAGATCTTTTCTTTTCTGGCTGTTACAGGAGGGTTGTAGAAGAAAAGTAAACTATTTTCCCCCAACTGCTACACATAAGCAGATAGCCGCTGCCAAACAACTGAGAAGGTGCGTTTTAAAGATTTGTGAATGTGAGTCTGTATGCAGCAGGAATCAAATCGAGGCAGATCTGCAGACGGAGAAGGACGTGAATCATTCCTATTGGCTCAGCACAAACTCTCCACTCGTCATACTGACCGCGTGTCTGTGACGTCCTGGAGAGACACCGCAGGACTGAAGGGGTCAGCAGACCCTGAACACAAACTGAATGGTGTGCCAATATGTTAGAGTAATCAAAGCCGTAATTTGGACCTTCAAAAAAGACACCAGTTCAATAAACAGAACCCTGTGTTTTTATAGACACCTCAGCGCTGCTGTGGGGAATAATGGGGACACGATTTTTTTCTTTCATCCCGCCCCTACCCCACCTTATTAGATTTATCTTTCGCCTTCTATCTTTTATCACCTCCAGCTTCATATTCTAGCTCGATCCCCATCTTTCCCAGTGTGATTAGACCATTATATACAGGAGCAGGAGTAGTCCACTCGGCCGATCGAGTCTTCTCTCCCATTCTATCATGGCTCATTTATAACTACTCTTCACCCCATTCTCCCGCCTTCTCCCCGTGACGTGGCATCCAGACTAACCAGGAACCAACCAATCCACGCTTTAGTATACTCAGTGTTTTGGCGTCTACAGCCGTCGATGACAATGAATTACACAGGTTCAGCACCATCTGGCTGAGCGAATTCCTTCTCATATCTGCTCTAAATGGTCGTCCTTCTGTACTGACGCTGTGCCCTCTGGTCCTGTTTCCACAGTTACTCCATCTAGTCCTTTGGGTATTCGATAGATTTCCATAAATCCACCCTCCTTGTTCTGAACTCAGGAGAGTACAGGTTCAGAACCTTCAAACTCTCCTCCTACGCTCAGCCGTGCATTCCCGGAATCATTCTCGTGAACCTCCTCTGGACCGTTCCCAATAGCAGCACTACCTTTCTTACTGAGGTGTCCCAGACCGATCACAATACTCCGTGCCGGCTGATGAACGCGGAGAAATACCCGCTGAAACGGTTATCTACATTCTTTAAACCATAGAGCGACCAGTTGGTTTCTGCAGTAGAATTAAGTCAAACGCCATGTTTCCTCCATAAGCTATCCACCTGCCGATATGTGGAATCACGGTTAACAACTGAGCTCTCAGAAATGCGCATGCGTTTAGTGGTGATATAGTTCACTCGCCGTCTACCCTGTAGAGATGAAATGTGCCCGTCATCAGATATGTAATATGTAAGGATCAGTTCAGCTCTTCACCCGGATGGACGCTCTGTAGAACGTGGGAACTGTTGGGGACGGGTCACTCGTGTCCCGCCGGTTCTTTCTTTTTTTGTTAATTTTCATTCTCTCCGTTCGGTCTCATTCTTCTATCTGATTATGTTCCCGGTGTTTTACTCCGGGCTGGTCCAGTCAGAGTGGATCAGCTCCCTTTTCTCCATCCTCCTCGCTGTTTCTCATTTTCCTATTTAGTGATGTTCCCGGTGTTTTACTCCGGGCTGGTCCAGTCAGAGTGGATCAGCTCCCTTTTCTCCATCCTCCTCGCTGTTTCTCATTTCCCTATTTAGTGATGTTCCCGTTGTTTTACTCCGGGCTGGTCCAGTCAGAGTGGATCAGCTCCCTTTTCTCCATCCTCCTCGCTGTTTCTCATTTCCCTATTTAGTGATGTTCCCGGTGTTTTACTCCGGGCTGGTCCAGACAGAGTGGATCAGCTCCCTTTTCTCCATCCTCCTCGCTGTTTCGCAGTTTCTTATTTAGTGATGTTCCCGGTGTTTTACTCCGGGCTGGTCCAGTCAGAGTGGATCAGCTCCCTTTTCTCATCCTCCTCGCTGTTTCTCATTTTCCTATTTAGTGATGTTCACGGTGTTTTTACTCCGGGCTGGTCCAGTCAGAGTGGATCAGCTCCCTTTTCTCCATCCTCCTCGCTGTTTCTCATTTTCCTATTTAGTGATGTTCACGGTGTTTACTCCGGGCTGGTCCAGTCAGAGTGGATCAGCTCCCTTTTCTCCATCCTCCTCGCTGTTTCTCATTTTCCTATTTAGTGATGTTCACGGTGCTTTACTCCGGGCTGGTCCAGTCAGAGGTGGATCAGCTCCCTTTTCTCCATCCTCCTCGCTGTTTCTCATTTTCCTATTTAGTGATGATCACGGTGTTTTGCTTCCGATTTCACTCCCGATCCCCTCGATTCCTCCGGAAACTTCCCCGCTTATGTCTCCTCCCTCTCCGGTATACAAAATTAGATTGGTGTGTTGCAGCATGAGGAATCATTATTGGACCTTCACACAGCGGAGTCGTGTGTTTTGTTTTCTTTCTCAACAATCTCTCCATCTCCTGACTGCTCCCTCTTTGTTCTTTCATATCTCTGTCTTTATCTCTGTTCACCTCCCAAGGCTCCGTTACAATTTGCTTCTTTACTTCTCCCTCTGCTCTCTGTTTCTCTCCGACCACACGTCCGGTCCCCTCCTGAGCAAAGTACATCTCATTGTAGCATTTCGGAACATATATCACACTGATCATAAATGTACGTAGCACTTTAAAGAGCTTACAAAGCCACCGGAAAAAAAAACGTCTGATCTTTTTCCGTCTCCCCCCCCCCCTCTCTCTCTCTCTCTCTCTCTCTCTCTCTCTCTCTCTCTCTCTCTCTCTCTCTCTCTCTCTCTCTCTCTCTCTCTCTCTCTCTCTCTCTGCAACTAACTGGACATTATCTTGCAATATAATCGATTTTTGAAAAGAAAAAGGAAATATGATACTGGAAATCCGAATTAAAACAGAAATTGTAGAAACACTCAGCTGATAATGTGGGTTTCTTTTTAAAATAATAATGATATTTGAGATCTCTAGTTATTGTTCACCACAAGGAGAAACACCACCGTACCTCGTGTCTGTGGATTCGACACGGTATCTTCTTCCATTCATCATCTGATGGGTCTTCCACCCGATCGGAGTTTCACCACAAGGAGAAACACCACAGTACCTCGTGTCTGTGGATTCGAACACGATATCTTCTTCCATTCATCATCTGGTGGGTCTTCCACCCGATCGGAGTTTTACAACACCATTGAAGTAGGAGTTGGGACGACGGGTAACTTCCGAGCGCGAAGCGATTCATACCACCACTTTGTCCATTCTCTGCATCAGTCTCTGTCCTCCTGCACCCACCCTCCTTAAAACAACACTTGCCGCTCCTCCACCTGTCTACGCATAGTCCGCAGTCTTCGCTACAGGGCCATCAATTTCATCATCGTTAAAAAAGCGGGCCTAACACACCCTTGTGGAACATTCCTAGTCACTGGTAGGCAACCCGAAACCCATCCCTTCACTGTTGTCAACCAGCCAATGCTCGACGTATGCTACTGCCTTTCATGTAATCCACTGGGCGGATTCATGTGCAGAATCTTGTCAAAGACCTTCTGAAAATCGAAGTGCACAACATCCACCGATTCTCATTTGTCCATCCTGCTTGTTACTTCCTCAAATAATTCCAGCGGGTTTGCAAGGTTCCATAAGGAAAACTATTTTGTCACGTGCCTTCGATTATTCTGAAACCGCTTCCTTAACAATCTACTCCAAAATTTTCCTAACCACTTAGGTCTAATTATAGAGCTAACTACCCTACAATTTCCTTTCTGAAGCTTCCCTCCCTGCCTGAAGACTGAAGTGTCATTTGGTATTCTCAGTCCTCTGCAACTATGCCAGAGTATATTAATATTTGAAAGATGATTACTAAAGCACCCACAATGCCGTTAGTCGCCACTTTTAAAACTCTGGGGAGTCTTCCCGTCATTTCAAGGTGACCGATCTACCTTCAGACTGATTAGTTTCTCAAGCAGCTTTTCCTTACTCAAAGCAACCGCCCTCACTTCTGCCCTGGACACCCTCGAACTCTCAGCACACTGTCAGTGTCTTCGACAGTAAAGACTGGTGCAAGATACTTGTTCAGTTCCTCCGCCATTCCCTTGAATCCAGTTATTATCTCTACAGCGCTATTTCCCAGCAATGTTTACACTCCCCTGTTTTTACTATATATATGAAACCGAAAAAACTGGATGATTGTTGATATTATTGGCGTGATACCCTTCATATTTAATCACTCCATCCCCTCTCCTCTTATGACCATCTCCAACGGAATCCCACCACCATGCATATCTTCAATTCACGTCCCCCCCACCCCCCCGCCACTTTCTGTTTTCGGCGGGGATCGCTCCCCACGCGACTCCTTTATCCATTCATCCCTCCCCACAGATCGCTCTCCTGGAGCTTATGCTTACAAGCGGAGCAAGTGCTACACCTGCCCCTACACCTCCTCCCTCAGGGCCTTAAAAAGTCCTTCCAGGTGAGGTGGGATGTACCTCACAGAAACTTCGCGCGTTGTAACTGTTCATCCATGCTCTTGTGCTAATTATAATAATAAATTCAACTTCAGCTTTGTCCCTTATATCGATATTTAAAACATCGCCCATGTACCGATCGAAGCGCCTCTTCAATGCTCCCAGTGAAGCTGACTCAACCACGTTCCCTGGCCTCATTCCTGATGCTCAGCGCCTTCTAAATCTTTGCCCACTCAGCCTGAACCTGCGCCACTCATTTTGGACACACCCACACAACAAAAAATCTGTCAGCGACCGCCTTATATGTAACTGTAAACATTCCAATAGCTTTCATTCCCATTCATCTACGTTCAAAGGCATAAACACTCAGCCTGGCCAAATTCATCCCATAATTCTGTCCCTCTAGACCAAGTAACATCCTTATAAAGCCATTCTACAATACGACCAGTCTAATCATTTTATTCCAACAACAGAGTGAGCAAAACTCTCTTGTTTCAGTTACTGAGGAAGATTGTGAGAAAAAGAGAGGCCTGATGATGATGGGCCATTGTACGGGTGGAAATTGTCGTGGGAGAGAGCACATCACACATTGGGTTCAACATTACAGTATGGGGTTTGATCCTGCGTATGCATGCCCGCGCTCCCTCAATATCTATTATATTCCTGTATGCACATCCCAGAGTCCAACATGGGCACTCTGCTGATGTGGGGGAGTTTGTCCTGTGCACGGTCATTTTCCACAGGAAATGTTGCCATTATATTCCTAGGAACTCAGCTGGTATCTGCAGCTGTCGTGGGCCTTCTTTACACATGGAGATAGTTCCTCAAAATTCAGCTCAATCCTTATTCAAAGGGTGGCTGCGTAATTCCATAAGGAGAGATGGGAAGAGATAATATGACGGCCACTTGAAAGGGGCGTGGTTAAAGGAGCTGGTGCAGATCACAAACACAGGCTGGTTCTGGTTTGCTTGAATGGGCTGTACTTGCGTGATTACATTAATTCAAATTGATTATAAATTCCTTCCCCAGGACGCAGCCCATTGCCACAGTTGATCCAGTTAAGATCTTTCTTCATGCATTTTGAATTTCTTGCTGCCTATTGTACAGTGTAGCTTTCACAGGTCATTTCCCAATCAGAATCAGATATATTGTCACTGACCTGTCTGTCGTGAAAGTATTTGTTTTGCGGCAGCAGTACTTACCGATGTGGTGTTTGTTACAGGAAGTTGTCAGACTGAGAAAGATGGCGTCAGCATGGGAAAGACAGAGACAACATCTGGTGACAAGTTACAAGAACACTGAGCACCATGGAGACACGAGACACTCCAGATACGGAAACCTGGATCAAACATAACTTCTGATGCAATATGTCAGCATGTCAGGCAACTACTGTGTGCGGGGGAATGGACGGTGAATATTTTGTGTCCAGCCTCTTCCCCAAGCCTTTGAACAACCAATATAAATGAGACTGAGGTGAAAGAGGGACGATGGGCTGGGGAAGGCGTGAATTCCCTCTTGGATATTACTGCTGCCCAGCCCTGTTCAATTTATCATCCTGAAGGTAAATCCCCCAAAACTTCCCTCCAAGTCCCTGTGTTCCGAGTTTATCACCCGGGATCTCTCTTTCACTTTAGACAGGAACATAATAAAACAAGTGCAGCAGTCGGCGATTCAGCCCCTCAAGACAGTCCTAACAGTCGATACTATCCATGGATCTTTACCATCTCTCAACTTCTCTCCTGTACCAGGCCCCATTGTTCTAAATTCCCAGTCTTTGAAAATGTATCCCCTTCCTTATTATGTACAGCCAGTGATCCAATCTCAGCGAACCTCTAAGGGAGAGAATTCCAGATATTCACTCTTTTCCACGAGAGGAAATTGCGATATACCTCAGTTGTCAATCGGCCTCATTATGTCCGCTTGTTGAAAGCTCTATTGCAAGTGGATACATATCCCTTGGGTGGGTTAAGTGGAGATTACACGGAATCCTCGTGTTCACAGATAGTTAACTCGGATATTCCAGTTTCCTCCAACATCCCAAATATATCTGTGATTTCGGTTTGTTTTATGTGTCGCTTTAAATGCAGGTGAGCGGTAGACTGTGCATGAGAACAAATGGGAATGTAAAGGGAATATGAAGGGCTGGGCATATTTAGTTTTAAAATAGACTTTGATGGCTGGAAAAAACTTTCAAAGGCATAAACACTCAGCCTGGCCAAATTCATAATTTTGACCCTCGAGACCAAGTAACATCCTTATAAAAGTGAGCAAAACTCTCTTGTTTCAGGTACTGAGGAAGATTGTGAGAAAAAGAGAGGCCTGATGTTGATGGGCCATTGTACGGGTGGAAATGGTCGTCGGTGAGAGCACATCACACACTGGGTTCAACATTACAGTATGGGGTTTGATCCTGCGTATGTATGCCCGCGCTCCCTCAATATCTATTATATTCCTGTACGCACATTCCAGAGTCCAACATGGACACTCTGCTGATGTGGGGGAGTTTGTCCTGTGCACGGTCATTTTCCACAGGGAATGTTGCCATTATATTCCTAGGAACTCAGCTGGTATCTGCAGCTGTCGTGGGCCTTCTTTACACGTGGAGATAGTTCCTCAAAATTCAGCTCAATACTTATTCAAAGGGTGGCTGCGTAATTCCATAAGGAGAGATGGGAAGAGATAATATGACGGCCACTTGAAAGGGGCGTGGTTAAAGGGGCTGGTGCAGATCACAAACACAGGCTGGGTCTGCTTTGTTTGAATGGGCTGTACTTGCGTGATTACATTAATTCAAATTGATTATAAATTCCTTCCCCAGGACGCAGCCCATTGCTACAGTTCCTTAAGATCTTTCTTCATGCATTTTGAATTTCTTGCTGCCTGTTGTACATTGTACTTTTCACAGGTCATTTCCCAATCAGAATCAGATATATTGTCTCTGACATGTCTGTCGTGAAAGTATTTGTTTTGTGGCAGCAGTACTTACCGATGTGGTGTTTGTTACAGGAAATTGTCAAACTGAGAAAGATGGCGTCAGCATGGGAAAGACAGAGACAACATCTGGTGACAAGTTACAAGAACACTGAACACCATGGAGACACGAGACACTCCAGATACGGAAACCTGGATCAAAAATAACATATTGATGCAATATGTCAGCATGTCAGGCAACTACTGTGTGCGGGGGAATGGACGGTGAATATTTTGTGTCCAGCCTCTTCCCCAAGCCTTTGAACAACCAATACAAATGAGACTGAGGTGAAAGAGGGACGAAGGGCTGGGGAAGGTATGAATTCCTTCTTGGATATTGCTGCTGCCCAGCCCTGTTCACTTTATCGTCCTGAAGGTAAATCCTCCAACCCTTCCCTCCAAGTCCCTGTGTTCCGAGTTTACCACCCGGGATCCCTCTTTCACTTTAGACAGGAACATAATAAAACAGGTGTAGCTGTCTGCGATTCAGCCCCTCAAGCCAGTCCTAACAGTCGATACTATCCCTGGATCTTTACCATCTCTCAACTTCTCTCCTGTTCCAGGCCCCAATTGTTCTAAATTCCCAGTCTTTGAAAATGTATCCCCTTCCTTATTATGTACAGCCATTGATCTAATCTCAGCAAACCTCTAAGGTAGAGAATTCCAGATATTCACTCTATTCCACGAGAGGAAATTGCGATATACCTCAGTTGTCAATCGGCCCCATTATGTCTGCTTGTTGAAAGCTCTATTGCAAGTGGATACATATCCCTTGGGTGGGTTAAATGGAGATTACACGGAATCCTCGTGTTCACAGATATTTAACCCGAATGTTCCAGTTTCCTCCAACATCCCAAATAGGTGTGTGATATCGGTTTGTTTTATGTGTCGCTTTAAATGCAGGTGAGCGGCAGACCGTGCATGAGAACAAGTGGGAATGTAAGGGGAATATGAAGGGCTGGGGCATATTTAGTTTTAAAAAGAGCCTATTTTCGTGCTGTGTGCTTCTCTGCCTCCGGTTGTGTCTTCTCAGGTTCTGTCCTGTTCAAATAGGTCACCCCTCACTCTGTAATCTTTGGCCTTTTGTGATAAGAGCACACCTTTGATCCAGGAATTCGCTGAGGTGATATGTTCTGGACAGTCAACGTGAACGTATTCTCCCTTAAATAGGGAATTTAGAACCGTATATAGTAGTCGAGGTGTGTCTGTGTTAATACTCTGCACAGTAGTATTTCTAAACTCTAGCCCTGTTGTAATAAATACCACAGTGTTATTTGCTGCGTTAACAGTTTGATGCACCATCATACTAACTTTTCTATATCTCACACGCAAGGACATCTCAATCCCTTTGAATTTCACTTCCGTGCAATATTCTCCACTTGATGCTTCTTCCCTCACATTTTCAATCTCTAACCTGCATGTGCAGAATTTTCATTTGCTCTTTCTATCTATCAGTACACAAGTCCAAATTTCCGCATTGCAACCGGCCCTCTCACCTCCTTTCAGGTTACCAGCAAGGTTGGATACACTCTCTAAGTCATGCTTACAAGTGGAAATACAGACGATGTCCGTGTCGGGTACTGACTAACCGAAGTGACGAAACCCGAGCGCGAGGCCGTGTCGAAGTAACAGAGAGCGAGAAATGACCCAAGGTTTGGTCCATTTAAGAAACTGGACAGATCGAAGTGGTCCGTTGTCGGAGTCGCAGGCGAGGGACTGTTCGGCTCTGCTCGCTTCTCCGCGGGGCTTGCTCGTTTCTGTGGCCTGCAACTGGTGGATTCTTGTCCGGCAGCAGTGATGCCTGACTTTGTGACCTTTAGTTGTGAATACTGTTTTCGTGCTTTTATTTTTGAACGATCTCTCTCTCTCTCTCTCTCTCTCTCTCTCTCTCTCTCTCTCTCTCTCTCTCTCTCTCTCTCTCTCTCTCTCTCTCTCTCTCTCTCTCTCTCTCTCTCTCTCTCTCTCTCTCGCTCTCCACACTGGGTGTTTGACTGTCCTCTTTTGTTTTAATGAGTTTCATTAGGTTTTTTTTTCCGCCTGTACGGAGACGAATTCCAAGGCTGTATAAAGTCTGCCCACTCTGATAATAAATTAAAGGACAGACGCAGAGAGAGCGAAAAAGCGAAACTATTCGCCATCGCATGTTTTGTCGACATTTACGCCAACCCTCTTGCCCCCAAGATACTGTGGAGGCACTTGTAGTGGTCCTTCGAGAATCACAATATTTTCGAATAGTATCGGAAGCGTATTTCACTCTTTAAGAAGGGAAGGAAGCAAAAGGGAGAACATCAGCCTGACCTCAGTGTTTGGAGCGATGTTGCAGTTCTTTATTAACGATGAAGTTTTGCGGCACTTCGAGGCACACAATAAAATAGGCCAAACTCAGCACGATTTCCTCAAGGAGCAATCTAGCCTGACAAATTGTTTGGAATTCATTGAGGAAATAACAGGCAGAATAAACAAAGGAAAGACACTAAATTTTGCTTACTGGAATTTCAGTACTCGTTCACAAAGCGCAGCGCACACGTCTGATAAACAAAAGATAACCGCCCCTCATGATACAGCAGAGATACAGACATAGATCGACGAATGGCTATCTGGGTGGAGGCAAACAGTGAGAATAAAGATGACTTGGCTATCGGTTACTAGTCGGTATTAGGGCTGCACCTTTTCACAGTATATGTCAGTAATCGGGATGACGTAATTGGTGGCTTTGCGGCAAAATCTGAGGAAAATCCAAATATCGGTTAAAAGGTAGGTTGTCTTGGGAAAGCAGAAAGTGTGCGGAAGACCTTGGGCAGATGACGAGACGGGCAATGAAGTGGCAGATGGACTATACTGCAGGGAATTGTATGGAAATGCACTGAGCTCGAAGTAATCAAGGCGAAGACTATTTTCTAATCGGGACAAATCAGCAAAGAAGAGATGTGACATGAGTTCGGAGACCCAGTGCGGACTCTCTAAAGTTTCATTGCCAGTTTGACGCGGTAGTGAGGAAGGTAAATGCAATGTCAGCGTTTATTTCGAAAGAAATAGAAAATAAAAACAAATATGTAATGCTGAGTCTTTGTTAGGTTTCGGTGAGACCGCAGTTGGAATATGGTGAACGGTTTGCGTCCCTTATCTAAAACGGATGTGCCGCCAAAGGTCAGAGTACAGAGGTCGGTCAGGAGACTGATGCCAGGAAGAGAAGAGCTATATATGAGGAATATTTTAGCACCCTGGGCCTTGGTCGCTGGAATGTGGAAGAATGAGACTGGGATCTCATTGAAATCAATCGAATATTATCAGGCTGAATTAGAATGGACATGGAAAGTATTTTCATGTAGTCCTAGACTCGATGGCCAGCGGGCACAAACTCAAATAAGGGCGTCCAATTAGAAAAGGGACAAGAAGCAAATTCTGTAGCCAGAATGTTATGAATTTGTGGAATTTATTGCCACGGAAAGCCGTGAAGGGCAAGTAATTGGGTACATTTAAAGTGGAGGTTGAAGAAATGGACAGGTAGTAAGGGAGTCAACTGTGTCGAGGAGAAGGCAGGGGAATGGAGTTGAGAAGAGTGATATGTATGACCAAAAGACATAGGAGCAGAATTAGGCCATCTGGCCCATCGAGTCTGCACCGCCATTCAATCGTGGCTGATCCTTTTTTTTCTCTATTCTCATGAACTCCAGTTCCCAGCCCTCTCCCCGTAACCTTTGGTGTTATGTCCAATTAAAAACTTATCAATCTCTGCCTTAAATACACCCAACGACCTGGCCTCCACAACTGGATGTGGCAATGAATTTCACAAATTCACTACCCTTTGTCTAATGACATTTCTCTCCAACTCTGTTTTGAAAGGGCACCCCTCTTTCCTGACGTTGTGCCCCCCTGTCCTAGACTCTCCCACCATGGGAATCCCCCTTTCCACATCTACTCTGTCTAGTCCTTCCAATATTCGAATAGTTTCAATGAGATTCCCCTCTCACCCTTCTAAATTCCGGCGAGTACAGTCCCAGAGACATGAATCATCCTTGTGAACGTCCTCCTGACTCTCCCCAATGTTAGTGCATATTTTTTTAAACTGAGGGACCCAAAACTGTTCACAATACTCAAGGTGAGGCCTCAGCCTTGATGGAATGTCGGAGATCGGTGAGCCGAATAGCCTAATTTTGCTCCTATATCTTGTGGTATCGCGGCCAAATTTGGTGAGAAATTAATGATGAATATTGCTTTTCATGATTCGCGTAACAAACCGTCTGGCGTCCCTGTGACAAAATCTGGATGTTTTAAAGTGACAGTGTTAAAGGTGGTCCCCCACCCCCCCCCCCCCCGATAAATATCGGGACGACGAGGATGGGATTCGAACCCACGCGTGCTGAGCACAATGGATTAGCAGTCCATCGCCTTAACCTCTCGGCCACCTCGTCTGCTTAAGGTTCACACATTTATGTTCAGATTCTCTGCCGATTTGCTTTGCTTGCCGTGCTTGCCAGAATTCATGGAAGTGGATAAGGACAGTTTAGAGAAATATGTGCCAACCACAGGAAACAGGGAAATAAATTTTCAATAGCTTTGTTATCATATTGTTCGACTTAATGTAAACAGATATTACAGGAATTTGCCATCTGGTTCGACAATGACGATATTCCGTGTATTGGGCAAATGCAATAACCCGATAACTACCGCATTGGAACGCGCTGAAGGCAACGTCCGCATTTGCGCAGCCGCTGATCGGAACACCCTAACGCTGAACCGACACAAACACATGGCCGCCCGGTTCTGGAATACCAAACCAACGGCTGAAATAGCTATAAAGAAATCAAGTTCGCTGTCAATAATGTATTGAATGTGGTGGACCATTGTCACTGATTCCAATACCAGAATATAACTGCTGCAAAAGACAGTGGTGTGTGCCTTTGACAATTCCTTTCTGTGTGACAGAAATGGAATACTGAGCAACCCAAAGCAGAATGCATGGAGAGATATTGGCACAACAATGGTCGAATGCTCACCTGGGATGAAATCACTGCAGGCGAGTACTTTTAGCTCGGTCAAGAAATCATTTTACAGGTGGAAACTCCTTGCAGCAGTCAGCATGTTCCCCATTTCCCCCTTGGCCTTTCTAACAGAATACGGCCGTGTGGCCTAATGGATAAGGTGTCTGACTTCGGTGCTTGACTGGTGGAGGTCATCAGAAGATTGCAGGTTCGAGTCTTGCCACGGTCTTTTTGACAAACTGGTGGATTCTGTTCACTCCCTGCAGCATGATTGTCCGCGTGGGGATTAATAGGAGTACTCCACCCCCGGGGAAAACGTAATGCCTCGTCTTCGTTGTACGCAACATATAATATTATGTGTCTAGTCTGTGAAGTATTTCTGCAGACACTTTCATAAACAATTTGCTGGAGCTTCTCAGACCTTCGGGAGGAGCTGCTGCTGG
Organism: Hemitrygon akajei; assembly: GCF_048418815.1. Classification (NCBI taxonomy): domain Eukaryota; kingdom Metazoa; phylum Chordata; class Chondrichthyes; order Myliobatiformes; family Dasyatidae; genus Hemitrygon; species Hemitrygon akajei. The sequence continues at coordinate 5,196,004 of NW_027331939.1, read as the reverse complement.
GAAGGTGAAGTTTATTTCACATTCAGCTCCGTCTCCGAGCAGATCTTATCGGCAAGAATTCACCACCCAGCACTGAGGGTGATTTCTTCCGGTTCCAACCCTCCTGCTCTCGGACACAGCACGCTAGTTATCTGCCTGTTGTGGAATGTCTTCATCACTAATTCCCGAGCAGACATCAACCGCCTCAACATCAGGAATCTTCACCGCTTCTCGAACCTTACCCCCACTGAATTTACTGCCCTCTAATCTCTCAGCACCGGTCCCAAAGTTACCATCCAACCTGCTGACAAAATGCTGCTGTCGTAGAGTGACGGACTGACCTCTACCTGGCTGAGACTAGGCGGTAACTTTCACACACATCATGATCTCTACACCTCGAAGAATCCCGACTCCGGATCATCAGAGAACTGCATCCGGCATTATCACTGACATCATCAACTCCAGAGAACCTCCATTCACTGTGGATAACTCGTGCTTCCATTGCCCTGAACTGTCCGCTTCTACCTCCTACTCATTCATAAGCCTAAATGTCCGGTTAGGCACATTGTCTCTGCCAGTTCCTGCCCCACTATCCTGTGTTCTTACAGCTCCAGTCCAAACTATGCTCCATAATTCAGCCCCTTCCCATCTACATTCACGAAGCTTCCTGGGCTCTCGATCAACTCACAAACTTTAGATTTTCATCTCCATGGATTTTCAGTCCCTCATCAAGAGGGCCTTAAAACTCTCCACATTTCTAAAGGAAACAACCAACCAGATTCCCTTTATCATCACCACCCTCCGTCTGGCAGAACCGGTCCTCACCTCAACAGTTTCTCCTTCGGCTCCTCCCGCTTACTCCAAATTCAATGGGTAGCCATGGACACCCGCATGTATCCCATATATGTCTCCCTTTTCGTTGCCTAAGTAAATCAATCTACCAAACCAATGTACCACACCTTCCCCGGTAACTCACCCCAGCGCTCCCAGCGCTACGTCGACCAATGTATTGCTGCCGCTCCTGTATTCACACTGAGCTCGACAATGTCACCCACTTCGCCTTCAGCTTCCACCCCGCCCGTGAACGTCCCACTCAATGCGAGCAAAGCAAACGGAGAAGAAACCAGAGTTCCACGAGCCAGTCCTCATCGGAGGATCAGTGAGGGTGAGCAACTTTAAATCCCCGGATGTTCCTATTTCACAGGGTTCGCCCTGGACCCATCACAAGTGCAAATGCGAAGTAAGCTCGGCGGTGCCTCTGGTTTCGTCGGAGTTTGCGGAGATCGGCAGGACATCTGGAACCTTGACACATTTCTGTAAATGTGATACCGAGTGTATCGACTGGCTGCCTCGTGGCTCGGTATGGGAACATCAATGTCAATGAACGTAAGTTGCTACAGAATGTGGTGGGTTCGGCCCAGTACATGTCCGGTAAAGCTCTCCCACTATTGAACACATCTATCTTTAGGGACTTTGCCATTGCTTACATGGTGGGTGGTGGGCGCTGATGATTTTTGCTGAAACGTTGCGGGGGGGGGGGGGCTATTGATACCTTTGTTGTTGCTTGTGCTGCTTTATTATTCCCCTCAACCCCCATTTTCCCGCCTTCTGCCTGTGACCTTTGACGCCCTGACTGATCAGAAACTTTTGCTATATAAAAAACCCAATTGTTCCGCCTTTACAGCCGTCCATAGCAATGAGTTCCCGTAATGGCAGAATTTTATCCTCATCTTCCGTCTAAAGGGGCGCCCTTGTATTCTGAGGCAGTGCCGTCGGGTCCTAGACTCCCTCCACTATGTGAATTATTCCCACCACATCCATATTCTCGCAGTCTTTCAATATTCTATAGTTGTCAGTAATATGCTCCCACATTTAATCAAACGCTTCTCACACGTAATTCCTTTAATTTCGGGATCACACCGTCCCCATTGCATCATCAATGGGGACAGGAGAGGTTCCGAAGGATTGGAGGGTTGCCAGATGTTCTTCCCTCATTCAAGAAAGGGAGTAGAAATAGCCCAGGAAATTGTAGACCAGTGAGGCTTACTTCAGTAGTTGGTAAGCTGATGGAAAAGATCCTGAGAGGCGTGAGGGGATATTGCCGGAAGGGCGCTCTGTGACGTTCAGCCGGTAAGGAGCTCCATTCCGGATCTGCTGTCCGTGCTACTCCCATGGCGTTCGTCTCTCCCGAGGCTGCCCATAGGGATCTGTACACGAGCACCAGGACGCGTCCACGCACCGGTGGTCCTGCGAGCTACGTGTGCAGGAGCCAGACGTCCTCCCTGCCCTTTGTAGTTCAGCCTGCGTCCAAAAGTAATTCAGTTTGCCTGTATCGCCAGCGAGTAGACACTGCATGAGGCTTTCTGTCGGAGAGGCTGTGCGCTGGCAGGGAGAGAATTACACGTTCAGCTCTCCTTTTCTCCTCGCCGAAAGTGAGAACCACAAACACTACCCACTATACTATCACACTAGACGCATCACAACAAACATATTGACGCCTATCTGTGACCGTCGTGAATGTCACCCCTCGGCGTCCTATGCAGCAAGGAGAAATCTCTCAGCTTACACAAACTATCCTTATATAATAATCGAGTGTTCAAAGAAATATTCTCATGAAACTTTCCCGGTATGTTTCCAGTCTCGTGGCATCCTTCCTGTGCCTTTTCTACGTGTGTAACCGGTTTCAGCGAATATGCATCCTTCGGCTTGGTTTATCCAATTCTGCAAAATTCCCAGTGTCCTGCCATTTACTATGCAAGAACTGCACTGCCTTAACTTTGCAAAGTGCTACATTTTGTCAAATTAAATTCCACCTGCCAATCCTTGACCACTTTCTAAGTTGGTCTATTCGCTTCATTGTCCAAGACACCACCGACACTGATGTCATTGACAAATTTAGGAACCACCTGATTACCTCAAATCAGCCTCTGTCTGTTTAAATGCTGACAGATCCCAACACCCGCATCCCCTCCTGTAACTCTTCCACCAACGCTGTTAGACTCAATGGCCTGCATTTCATACATCGTTGTTCCATTTGCTGCACAGATCAAAGACAGATCGTATTTAACCATGATGTGCGAGGTGATGCATTTTGTAGGCAAAAGTAAGAGAGGGATGTCTACATTATTGATACGGCTTTAGGAATTTTGAGATTTGTTTATAAATCCAAAGATCCACGATGGCACTGGCGATACACGTGACGTATTGCCGACAGCTCGCAAAATGTCTAGATGTATTTCTTTTGAATCACTGTCGCTGCAATCTGAAGCCCCTAATTTCCCTTTAAGAAACGTACTGTTGAGCTGTCTAAATTAACCGGCAGAGTAACGAGCTGCTGAAGGACCAGGTGGACTTGACTCTCGGGAATGCAGGTGCGGCACCTTTCAGCGATCCGCGAAGGTCAGCCATTAACATTGCCGGAAAAAAGGTCGGTTCGGAAGACTTCAAGCCAGACTAAATCGCCGGGCTATGAAGCATCCTTTACCCGGCATCTTCTTAGCCAAAGGCCAATGACTTGAAAACAAGATACATTATGTAAGCGCAACATTGCAGTTTCGGAGGGAAATGAGGGGCTGCTGTCTTCTCTGTTTCATGGAAACATGGCTCAGTTCGGTGGAACAGCCGGAAGTCTTCTCAATCCACCGTTCGGAGAAGATAAGAAGGTATTGTGGTGCTGGGGGGGGGGGGGGGGGGGTGGAACGGCGGTGTTGTTTCATGATAAATTCTTCATGCTGTCCGTATATAGCGGTCTTGCCGCACCCTTGTTCCCCCAATCACAACATCCAATGATTGAGTTCTGTCGGTGCTGCTTACCGAGAGCTTCTCCTCATTGATCCGGACGGCACTTCACATACCGCCAGAGCAGATGTTAAGCAAGCAAACCATGTACTGAGTGCCGCGACCAGCAAGCAAGGAACTGCCTAACCTGATGACTTTCAAATCATTGCGGGGGTTTCTATCAGGCTTATTTAAGAAATTCTCGGCTTATTTGTCATCAGCACGTCATCCACAGTACCAGGTGCTCCCGCACTCTCGACCACTGTTGGAGCACGATCAGGAAAGCCTACCATTCCACCCCAAGACCATATTTCGGGGATTCTGAACGTCTGGTTTTCTTTCTCCTACCTCCATCCAGGCGGAGGGTGAGGAACAAGACACCAGATATATCGGCAACAATGTCGCGGGAATCGGAGGACCGACTTCTGAATTGCTTCGAGGCGATAGACAGAAACAAAAATGACCCAGGACTCAGAAGAGAATCTGAATGTCACAATTTTTATAAAGACACTGGAGAACGAGTGTTTCCCACTGATTCATTCAGAGTCCAGAGTGTTCCTTAACCTGAAACACTGGGTGAACAAGAGATCTGCAAAGTGCTGTGCAGTAGATTCGTGGCAATATTTATCACATTTATTCATTATGTAGTGTTCTCGCACAGGTGTAAAAGAACTCTGAACTAAACACCAAGCATAAACCAGTCAACGATGCGGCCCCAGTAAGATTAACCGTTTACTGTTCACTCTTCCACATTAACGTATGGCGAAAACTGTTGATAAAACAATACAAAATATATGCAGTATTTGTTTCCTTCTTGATATCACATTTACATCATAAATACTTGCAAAAGTAAAACTACAACAACTATATTACATTAAAGAGCAACATACATTCAGAATCTACCTACGCCATCGACTGGCTTTAAATACATCAACACAAGCTATCCGCAACTCTTTAAATAACAAAAAACATAAACTTTATCGACCGTTATTACTTTTAACAGAATCAGCATTAACATTTTTAATTCAACATATCGATTATCTTGTTAACTTACGGCTTTGCTTCTCTGATGTTTCTGGTGCGTAGAAAGAAAACTTTTCTCGCGCTGATCCTGCACACATAAGCCCCCTCCTTCCCGTTTCTCCAAACCGGTATTTTCCCACAAGACGCGGCGAAACCTGGTGTGACGTCATCGCATGCCGCGATATATCACAGACAACGAATTTACTTTAAACAACCTTAACTTTAACTAGAAAACAATTACAAACGAATTACTAAAGCGAAAATATAATAAACTAAACAAATGCCTTAAAGGCAACACACTCCCCGCCTGGCCTTCGTAAGGTCACTATGAACATAATACAAAACTTCAGTCTCTAAATCAGTCCTTATGTAGAAGTAGAATGACTTCTGCAACTGGCCTTTGGTAAGTTTTCACATCACCTTGGTCAGAAGTTTTCCACTCAACCTTCCTGTCATGTCCATCCCAACTAGGGAATGTGGCAGTGATTCTGGCCATTGGCCAGCAGTTGCGGGCGATTTGCTTGTCCCTGAGCAGGACTAAATCTCCAACTTGAAGATTCCCGCAGGGTTCTGTCCACGTTTGTCTGTGTTGCAACAAAGGTAGATATTCATGTCTTCATCTAGACCAGAAATGTTTTGCAAGAATCTGAACCTGTCTCCATTGCTTTGTGTACAAATCCTTATCAGAGAAGTCCCCAGGTGGAGGGGGAGCTCCTGCCTTCTGCGTAAGGAGCATTGATGGCGAGAGTATGAAGGGGTTTTCCGGGTCAGAAGACACAGGTAGGAGTGGTCGTGCATTTATAATGGCTGTGACCTCTGCCATTAGTGTGTACAGTACCTCGTGGGTCAGTCGGGTGCGTTGCTGCAGAAACTTTGAATCAAGAATTCTTTTGGCGATACCAGTCATCCGCTCCCATGCGTCTCCCATGTGAGAGGCGTGTGGTGTGTTAAACGCCCAGTTGCATCCCTGCTGACTGAGGTACTTTAGCACCGTTTTGTACATCCCCAGCTCCTTGGACGCTCCAACAAACTTCGTGCCGCAATCAGACCTTAACTGTTTTGCAGGGCCTCTGAGTGCAAAGAAGCGCCTGAGAGCGTTAATGCAGCCGGATGTATCCAAAGATTCGATGACCTCAATGTGTACCGCTCTTGAACTCATGCAGCTGAACATGATGGCCCACCGTTTGCTCTCTGCTTGTCCTCCTCTGGTGCGTCTCGTAGTGATAGACCAGGGACCAAGTACATCGAGCCCCACATATGTAAAAGGAGGGCAGGCTTCAAGGCGTTCTGGTGGGAGATCCGCCATACGTTGAGCTTCCAACTTGCCTCGCAGTTTCCTGCAGGTTACACATTTGTGGAGTTTACAACAGGACAGTGACAGGACGCAGAGCAGCGCTGAGAAGTTACAGATGGACTTCAACCCAGAACGTTACAGAGCGATTCTCTTTGGAAGGATGAATTTGAAGGCAGAGGTGATACTTTCTCCAGTCAACCGAGGGCCTCACGTTAGTACGAGTCCCACAATGGAAACAGAGTGATGAGACTTTCTCCAATAAGCCGAGGGCCGCTCATCGGTACGAGAACAACAATCGGCACGGAGCGGTGCACTGCAGGAGCAGAAGGAAGTGTGATTGACATGTGAGCTTGAACACATCAACTGCTCTGCACATACTCATAGTGATTGTCGAAAGGCAATATACCTGACAGTAAATCAGGAGGAAAAAAATACAACTTCGTGGCAAATAATAGAACAACCTGGGAACCTGCGGATAGTTCAGAGGTTTTACTTGCTACTTTGTTTCAGACAGAGAATGGATGGAGAATTAGCGGTGGAATTGTCGCAGGTTTGCGAATATATTCAAAGTTAAACAGACTGCATCGCACTTCACGGGTGTGAGGTGGTCAGGTCATTCACTGGCAGAGGTCAGGTTCCTGCCAAACGGCCCATGTGTGCGCTGGAAAACATTGTTCTTCAAACTGTCCACAGCCCTCGCTAATCTCCCGAGGACACGCTCCCTTTTTGATCACAGATCTCTGGAATATCGCTGTGGATCTTTTAAATAGTTTCGAAGAAGATAAGTGCAGTGCATGTCATTGTAACACGTCAGCTGTCACTGTGATTTCCAACACTCACCCCCGGAATGACTGGAAAGAACGAAAGAAAAGAATGAACGAAAGTTCCCCTTTAATAATGAAGTGTTCTCCATTTCACCTGTCAGAACAAACTCCTTCCCTCAATTTCAGAAGCGAATGTGTTCCACCAAATGTTACAAAATAAATCGATTTCAAGATGAATGCCTACTTTAAGAATAACGCTGGTATAAAAATATCCAATTTAAATAGCTGAAGCAAGGTATCATGGAAAAAAACATGGAAAATTCACATCATTTTTTTAAAAGTAAAAATATTGTAGTATCCCTTGGTGAGTCAGATTGATGACACAGGTACAGAGTGATTCAAATTGTTTACGTAATTGTTAGTGCAGTTCGTTATCACTAATGTCCCTGGCGTAATAGCCACGCAAATTGCCTCAGTGGAATTGCTTTAACCTGGATAAAAGTCTAGGAAACCGATCACCAGTCCATCTGAGCAGCTCCGCGCAACTGAACGCTGCTTCTGACGGAATATGGGATATCCGGCGATTTACCACATCGCGAGCATTTACTACCCCACAATTGTAGCGGTTGGTGTCCCCGGTAAGATGCCGGAGCTGCTCACTTTATGTATGGTGCCGTCGTTACTCTGCTGCGGTATCCGCACTGTTACTGAGCACAGATGTTACCGTCGGCTGAAACGTGTTTCCGAAATGGAGGATTCAGGCATCTAATAGTTTAATTTCATTGTCCATACATTGACCGCAGTGTTTTCTTCTACTTTTGTCAATTAAGTTGATGCCGATATTGTCACTGTTTCATAATTTCACCTCGCTAGGCTTTCTGAACTGATGCTGGTCTCTGCTTTTCTAGGTCCGAGTCTCTATCAGTGCAGAAAGTTCGATCTTATCAGTGCAGACAGTTCGATCTTATCAGTGCAGACAGTTCGATCTTATACAGACGTGGCAGCTTATTTAAATGACGGACCAGTGTATTTTCGACACGTAGGTCTGTTCTGTAAGTCAGTAAATGAGAACTCGTGCTTTATATCTCCTTGATTCCATGTTGTAACCGCTACAAATAATCCCGTCAGCTATTTCACCTCTAATAATGGAAATGATGTTGTTTACAGTAGCGATCGACTGCTCACCGGTACGTGAGTCCTGGAACTCGGGTGCCTCGCTCTAAACTGTGGGAAGGTCGCCAATCGACTGACACTCACATCCGTCATTGTCCTCCAGCCGGAGTGCAGCGACCGAGACCGCACACACTGGATTCCCGCTTTCCACTTCCAAACAGACCATACCCTGCATAGCATCGGTAGAATGGGGGCATTCAGGGAGCTGACCATATTTCTATTTTATTTCCAAATTTCTTGCAGTTAATTTAACGGCGATTGTGATCCTATCTCGGGGAAAATGCGGACTCTCGAAATGCATCACCCGTTACCTGGTTGGAATGGCAACAGCGGATCTGATGGTGGTTATCGTTGTTGCTTTAGTGGAACAGACCAACAATATTTACATTTATTCCAGATCCCTGCTCATCACTCCTGTATGCGCTCTGACACTTGTATTTGCGACCGTGACGCGGGACTGTTCTGTTTGGTTCACGGTCAGTTTTACCTTCGATCGCTTTATCGCAATATGTTGCCGAAAGCTGCGGGAACGATACTGCACCGAGAGAACAGCAACGGTGGTTATCGTGACAGTGGTTATAGTGAGCTGCGGGAAATGTGCCCCGTTTTACTTTGCCATTGAACCTTACGTCATCATTGACAACACGCCGTGGCGGTGCATCGGCACATATGTATACGCCACTTTACCCGTGTGGAGAGGGTACACAATACTGCAGAGCATTTTAACACCATTGATACCAATCGGATTAATCCTGGTGTTTAACGGGTTAACCGTAAGACATATCGTTGTGGCAAATAGAGTCCGCAGAAGGGTTCGGCACAGCAGCGACAATCAGAAAGATGACGAGGTGGAAAAACGCAGACAATCGATAATTTTGTTGTTTTCTATATCAGCTAATTTCATATTATTTTGGATTCCCCATGTAGCCCGTTCTCTAAAATGGCAAGCGCAAAACTATTTTTACGAGGACAGATATTTGAGTTCCCCGGTATACATCCTACAGCAATTTGGGTTAATGATGCAAGTACTCAGCATGTGTACCAATACTTGTATCTATACACTGACACAGAGGAAATTCAGAGAAGAGCTGAAGAATGGAATGAAGTATGTGTTTACATTAAATGGCCATCTGTGTAGATAACGCCCGCGTCTAATGACAATTCAGCGGAGTTTTCAAATAAAGCCGTTTTACAATGAACAGCTTTGGCAAAAAAAGTCGTGAATTCAAACTTTCATATGCCTGGTCATCCGGGAATTGCAGAATCGCCGGAAGATTGCTGACTTCATACAGTTCAGGTCGGTAGCAATACAAACGCTCAATGCTGCTGGCGTGATTGTTACATTGGTTGAAGTTTGTTCCAAACTATCACAGACACTCGACTGTCACAAGGGCAGGGATGGCTGCAGAAATTTCCGTGTTTTAGATGTTTCAAAATGAACAGGGTCGGGTAACAGAGTGTAAAGGGAGTGAGATGGGAAACCAGGGATAGTATTGCAGCTGCAGAAAGGGAGGACAACGTGGAGCTTTCGTTTGTGAATAGACTGGGAGACGAACACAGAAACATGATAACCTCATTTGGAGTGTTCTATACAGCCGTCCCTGCAACGGAACAGTGAGGAACCGATCGGGAAGCGGGACATGGACATTTGCCATTTTATTGGCATGGGTAACTGAAACTTCTTTGGCTTCTCCCCAGGGTAAAAGGTTTAAGAATGGCATAATTTCTCAGTTGTGTCCAGGAAGGATTCATGTCACTATGTCGACAGGCGCACTATCGAACAGTGCTTAGTGGATCTAATATTAGAAAAGGAAACGGGTCAGGTGATAGATCTCTCGGTGGGTCAGCATTTCAGAACAATAGGACAGTACTCCCCTCTTTTTACCTTGTCCAGAGAGTATGGAACGTGTTCAATTGAGGGTCTGGGAATTATGGTGCTGCCTGGCAGGATTTTAGGAAGGTACATTGGGAAATGATGCACTCGGGGTATTGCGCAACAGATATGTGGATATTGTTTAGGGCTCACCTACATGGGGTTCACTATAGGCTTGTCTCAGTGACGCAGGGAAAGGATGACAATGTACAGTAACCCTGGGAGATAAGAAAGTTGGACAACACGTCAAGAGGAAGAAAGAACGATACTTACAGAACAGGAAGAAAGGATCAAATAACGCTATAGCGAGTCACAATGCAGACAAGAAGAAATTTAAGAATGGACTTAAAATGAGTGATAGGGGGATCTGAGAAATCGTTGACGAGTTGCACTGTGAAGAACAGGAGGAGACTGGGGAGAGTGTGTGCAGGTCAGAGGTAAAAGAGGAAAACTAGTGCCTGGAGTCCAAGGAGGCGGTGAAGCTCCTCACTGAATACATTGATCAATGTGAACACAGCGCCAAAAGGCAGATATGCTCGAACATGCCGACGCTGAAAAGAGGATGCACTGGAAACTTGGAAAGCATTATGACAGATGATCCCACGGTGCCAGAAGGGATATAGTCTTTGTAATAGATGATTCCCCAATACCGGAAGAGACATAGTTCAAGTAATTTTGGAAGGCGAGTTCGGATATTGCTGAGATTTTGGATATTGCGAAGATTTGTGTCTTCGCTGGCCACAGAAGTAGAACTAGATGATTGGAGGGTGGAAAATGTTATTCATTTGTTGACAAAAGATAATAGGGATAGTTTTTCGAATTATAGACCAGGGAGTCTTACAACAGTAGTGGGTAAACTACTGGAGAGGATTATTGAAGAAGGAACTTATGAGTATTTGGAGAAACGTAGTCTGCTACGGAGAGAAAAGATGGCATGTTGTCCTTTATGGGTCAGATTGAATTATTTGAAAAAGTGAAACTAAAACAAACAGAAGAATCAGGACAGTCGATAAGGGTGCATTAATCTTGGTCGGGCATTTGATCAGTTCCCCACAATAGACTCATTCAGAAAGTCAGGAGGCATGGGATCCAGGGAAGCCTGGATGCGTTGATTCAGAATTGGCTTCCTGACAGAAGGCAGGAACAATCTTTTCGAATGGAACCCTACAAATTAAAACCAGCATTTCACAGTGTTCAGCAGCAACTCCTGGTGCTTATTAAAAGAACCAGCCTTCCAAAATGCCAATTCCAATTTCCCAAATTAAGTACACACCAACTTATCCTAATGCCAATTTACCTGTGAATCGTAGTTCTATCGTAACGGGTGTAGATACGCTCACATTTCGATCCATTTAACCCTGAATCCACAGGGCCGGTGTGGAATCCGTGTCTCCCTCCGAAATCAATAATAAATGAAACATTCAAAACTGCACAATCTGAAAACGCAGCGAAGGCAAAGCAAATACTTGTCTTCCTTCAAAACCATCGCAGGCAATTGGAGAATATACCTTCTCTATACACGTCATAATGTTGTATACCTCTATCAAATCTCCCCTCAGTCTTCTACCCGCTCGGGAATAAAGTGCTAACTTATGTAAACTTTCCTTTTAATTCAGAACATTCAGTCCCGGCAATAGCCGTGCAATATTTTTGTCTGCATTCTCTCAATCTTATTTGCATGTTTCCTGCAGGTAGTTGAGTCCAACCGCACACAATATTCCAAATTAGGCCCCAATAAAGCCTGAAACCACAGCAACGTAACGTCCCAACTCCTGTACTCAGTACTTTGGTCTAGGAAGGCCAATGTGCGAAAAGCTGTTTCTACGACCCTGTCTAACTGTGCAACAAATTTCATTGAATTGTGGGCCTGCATTCCCAGATTCGTTTATTCGATCGTACTCCTCAGTGCCCTATTTCTCATTGTGTCAGACCAACCCTGGCTGGTCCTTCCAAAGTGCAAAATCCAACGCCTTTTTGCGTTAACTCCGATCCGCTATTTTTCAGCAATTTTTCCATTTGGGCCAGATCCCGCTTCATGCTCTTCCTCGCTGTGGACTACACCCATTATGTTGTTGTCATCGGCAAATCTACTGATCCAGTTACCGACATTATTATCCAGATCATTGATATAGATGACAAACAACAACAGGCACAGCAACGATCCCTGGGACACTCCACTTATCATAGGTCCCCAGTCAGAGAGACAACCATCCATTACCACACTCTAGCTTCCCCAACATAGCCAATGGCGAATCCAATTTACTACCTCATCGTGAAAGCCAAGCGACTGAACCTTCTCGATCATCCTCCCATACGGAACCTTGAGAAATTCCTGGCTGAAGTCCCTGTAGACGGCATCCACTGCCTTGCCTTCCACACCATTCCTGGTAACTACCTGGTAAAGCTCTGTGAGATTGGTTAGACATGACCAACTACGCACTGGCCCATAATGACTATCGTTAATATTCCTGTTTATCCAGATACTTCTTGTCATACCCCATGACCAGGGTAGTCTCAACACCTCATTTCGTAGTTCTTGATGAGTCCTTTCCAAGCAAAACTATCGATATCATGCTGCGGTCGGCACTCACATTTATGGCCTCTTGTTTTTAAGTTCGCCTGCACTATTACCAGACGCATTGAGAGTTGTCTGGAAAAGGAAGGCGTCGTAGCTTTAAAGAATTAATCGATTGGACTTAAATAGTGAGATACTGTACCTAGATAGAGCATAGAGCATAGAATGATTCAAACGAGAGGACATGATTTGAGAGTTAGGGGGCAAAAGTTTAAGGGAAACACGAGGGGATAATTATTTGCTCAGAGAGTGATAGCTGTGTGGAATGAGCTTCCTGTAGAAGTAGTAGAGGCCAATTCAGTTGTGTCATTTAAGGTAAAATTGGATAGGTATATGGACAGGAAAGGAGTGGAGGGTTATGGGCTGAGTGCGGGTAGGTGGGACTAGGTGAGATTAATCGTTCGGCACGGACTAGGAGGGCCGGAATGGCCTGTTTCCGTGTTGTGATTGTTATATGGTTATATGGTTATGTATGTGTATTACAGCACACTACAGCCCATCGTCTCACGAGGTTCTGATAACTTTTCAACTAATTTAAGTTGAAACTAACACATCTCCCTTCATCTGAATCAGAATCAGAACCAGATTTAATATCATCGGGGTAAGTGGTGAAATTTGTTAACTTTACTGTAGCAGTGCAATGAAACAGAGTATAAATAAATTTAGAGATAAAAATAAACATGAGTTGCAGGTGGCGGAGGGGAAGTGTCTGTTCCTGAATCGCTGAGCCTGAGCTTTCCGGCTTCTGTATCTTCATCCCGATGGTAACACTGTGCAGAGGGCGTGTCCTGCTAGTGGGCAACTTTAATGATGGACGCCACTGTTACAAGAATCACCCCCAGTAATAATGATCAGTGAGGAACAGAGAATCTGCATTTGCCAACAAGTAACTTTTATTATTTCAACTAAACAAGCACGTAGTTTCACACGCCATCTTCACTCCAGGACACTCAATGAACAGTCAATGAAGAGAAAAATTATTACCGGGGAAAGGAGTCGACTCTGGCCAGAGAGACGAGAGATAGAGACTGGGGAGAAAGAGAGCGGGGACAGAGGCAGGAGAGGTAGCGAGAGATAGAGGAGGGTAGAGAAAGACCATGTGGAGGGAGGCCGGGGAAGTCGAGGAATCTGGTGTGTAGAGAGATCGGGGGTTGGTGAAAGATTTTCGATGGGGAGAGAGATCGGAGTCGGGTGTTTGGTGTCGGTAGAAAGCGGGAGGGGGATAGACAGGAGAGAGATAAAGTGCGAGGTGATGCATTTTGTAGGCTCCAGTAAGAGCGGGATGTCTACATTATTGATAAGGCTTTAGGAAAGTTGAGATTTGTTTATAAACCCAAAGATCCACGATGGCACTGGCTATACAGTGACGTATTGCCGACAGCTCGCAAAATGTCTAGATGTATTACAGCTGAACCAATGTGGTTGCAATCTGAAACCCCTAGTTTCCCTTTAAGAAATGTACTGTTGAACTGTCTAAATGAATCGGCAGTTTAACGAGCTGCTGAAGGACCAGATGGACTTGACTCTCGGGAATGCAGGTGCGGCACCTTTCAGCGATCAGCGAAGGTCAGCCATTACCATTGCCGGAAAAGAGGTCGGTTCGGAAGACTTCAAGCCAGACTAAATCGATGGGTTATGAAGCATCCTTTACCCGGCATCTTCTTCGAGAAAGGCCAATTACTTGAAAACAAGATACATTATGTAAGTGCAACATTGCAGTTTCGGAGGGAAATGAGGGATTGCTGTCTTCTCTGTTTCATGGAGACATGGTTCAGTTCGGTGGAACAGCCGGAAGGATTCTCGATCCACCGTTCGGAGAAGATAAGAAGGTATTGTAGTGCTGGGGGTGGGGGGCGGTGGAACGGCGGTGTTGTTTCATGACTAACTCTTCTTGCTCTGGGTATATAGCGGTCTTGCCGCACCCTTGTTCCCCCAATCACAACATCCAATGATTGTGTTCTGTCGGTGCTGCTTACTGAGAGGTTCTCCTCATTGATCCGGACGGCACTTCACATACCGCCACAGCAGATGTTAAGCAAGCATACCATGTACTGAGTGCCGCGACCAGCAAGCAAGGAACTGCCTACCCTGAGGACTTTTAAATCATTGCGGATTTTCTATCAGGCTTATTTAAAGAATTCTAGGCTTATTTGTCATCAGCACGTCATTCTCAGTACCAGGGGCTCCGCACACTCGACCACTGTTAGAGCACGATCAAAATGCCTAGCATTCCATCCCCAGACCATATTTCGTGCATTCTGAACATCTGGTTTTCTTTCTCCTACCTCCATCCAGGCGGAGGGTGAGAAACAAGACACCAGATGTATCGGCGACAATGTCACGGGAATCGGGGGCCGACTACTGAATTGTTTCGAGGCGAGGACAGAAACAAAAATGACCCAGGGCTCATAAGAGAATCTGAATGTTATCATCTTTATAAAGACACTGGAGAACGAGTGTTTCCCACCGATTCATACAGTCCAGAGTGTTCCTTAACCAGAAGCACTGGGTGAACAAGAGATATGCAAAGTGATGAGCAGTAGATTCGTGACAATATTCATCACATTCATTCATTCATTATTATTATTATTATTTATCCATTGATTTTGTTTTGTATTTTTTTGATTTGATAGTGTATGTTGCTGTGATGCAACGCATCATCAGCTTCCCTGGTGGTCTAGTGGTTAGGATTCGGCGCTCTCACCACTGCGGCCCGGGTTCGATTCCCGGTCTGGGAATAAAAGTATTTCCTGCAGTAAATTAATGTGTTGATTTTAAGTTATTTTGTGTATTCATTGCTTCCACAACAACCCCATTCCTGTTTGTGTTTAACCAGCATCCGCCTGATTCAGCGCCAGAAAACCACAAAATACAGGAGCAGAATTAGGCCGTTTGGCCCATCGGGTTTGCTTCGACATTTCCTCTCAGCCCCATTCTCCTGCTTTCTACTGTGTGTACTACCTCTTTCCGTCTACAAATGCTGCCTGACCCGCTGAACACTGTTTCTGCAGCGATTCGGTGTTTGTTCTGTATGACACTTGTTAGACAATGAAAACATGACTTTGAAAAATAAATATCGCAGGTGCAGTCTCAATAAAGCTGGAAATAACTGTGCGAGGTCTTACAGACAATAACTTGCAATCGATACAATGTAGATTTGATCTTCTTCACTCCTCACTGCACCTCAATCCACTCAGAGATGCTGTCTCTCTGTAGAAGAGGGTGACCATACATTTCCCATATTGGACTCTGGTCCTACTCACTCAGTTTGCCTACATCACCTTGACTCATCTGCCCGGGGTCATCACTGCTCAAATCTCAATGAGTATTGTCAGGTCCGGTCGGGTTTATTGCCGTGTGCACAGGGACGGTGAGGGACAGGTACAATGAAACACTTGCAGCGTCATTGCAGGCGCGAAAAGACAGACAGTACGCAGAACATAAATTGTACAATTCTGCATCATTAACAAACGGTAGATATAAATCTTGTCCCAGTTTCAGACTTGGAAATGATTCCTCAGGCAAACTGATGACATAGATTGCGAACTATTATATCCACGGGGGAGCATCCAGGCCCAAGAAAGGCTGTTTATTCCTTTTCTTTAAACAGACAGACAACAGAAAGAAGGGCGAGTCTCTAGTCCTCTTCAGCCAGCCCAGGCATTCAATAAGATCAGGCTGCCCAGACTTTTTCTCAATCCTCCCCCCCCCCCATACAGCAGTTACCGGTCAAAAGTCGGCCGGTGTTCTCCAGCAAATCTTCTACCGTCTCCCCAGGTGAGAGGAGATAAACTCCTGTCGCCCGCCTTTATTTCGACTCCCTGACAGCGTCCCCAGCTTCGATCAGAAGCATATGGATATGAATGCTATATAATGGGACATTGTTCTGAGTTTTGCTCAGTATTGACGGGACTTTGGGGAGGCAGAAGCAGTCAGAGTCTGTGGGGGGGAACAACTCTTGGGTGAAACCGTTTCCGCAATTGGATAACGCATTGGATTGACATCTGCATACACGAATGGGAGCAAGGTAGGTTGCACGGCTTTTAATTAGATTGTTTGATGTCGGACCATTACACCGCTCAGTGACAATTGGCGAGGGTGATTTGACGGAAGGTCAGCGAACCGATTTGTCTATGGCAATAGGCGGGGTCGCTCGCTGAACAAGAGAGCAATGGGGAGTCTGTACAGTGAGTGAAATGAAACCGGCGAAAGCTTTCCACATTCAGAGACCGTGCTGCCCACTTCAGTGAAAGGATGAAGTCCACTTCTTTACACTGACGCTGAAATATCCGTTCTCTGCATTTGATTCTTTTAGTTTTACAAGTCGGTAAAGCTACAAACTACAAAGCGTTTAAGCTGCCCAGAGTGGGATTGATCAGAGTCGTAATAGAAATTAAATTTGCGCAATGAGTGTAAAAATCTATAAATCTGCCGGCTGGTACGTAGTTGTCAACTGAACACAGACAGCAGCCAGGCTATTAAATTTTTATTGGCAGTGAGGTTTCTATTCCCTGGCGCTGTAGTTTGAGCGCTGCAAACAGGATTCGAACCTACGCGGCGAATCCCCATTGGATTTCAAGTCCAACGCCTTAACCACTCGGCCATCGCAGCTCCATCAATGTCCATTGCACCCACCGTAGCACTGCACCTGAAGCGAGGGTTGTACTTGATTTATTTTCGGTAACGGAAAAGGTGATTCAGCATTCCAATACAAATAGTATAATTCGACAGCTTTGGAATTTGTTTCAACACAGTTACGTCAGAACGTGAGTGTGGAGGGATAATACTGCCGTCAGTTTCGTAAATGAAGGAGATTTCCATTGTTGGGGATAAAGGTCAGGGTCAGAATCAGGTTTATAATGACGGACATATGTCAACATTACATTATTGCTTTTATATTCTGCCCCTCCTGAACCGAATGTTAAAATTGCATTTGCCTTCCTTTACCGCTGACTCAGCCTGGAAGTAAACATTTAGGGAATATTGCACAAGGTCTCTTTGCACCTCTGATTTCTGAAAACCATCCCCATTTAGAGACTTTTTTATCCTTTATTCCAAGGTGCATCACCGTACCACACGATGATCTATTTGACAAATCTTCTCCCTTTCTCCTCAGCCGTCTTTGATCTTCAATGTGCTTCGAATCTTTTGAATTATTTAAGACGTTGAAGTCAGGCTGCCTTTATTTTATTCTCCTTTCTTCAGCCAAACTTCCTTCTTTCAGAGTGGAGTGACAGTCATAATTCTGCAGTCATCAGGATCTATTCTCGAATATCAAGTCAAGTCACTTCTATTGTCATTTCGACGATAACTGCAGGTACAGTACATAGTAAAAATGAGACAACTTTTTCAGGACCATGGTGTTACATAACACAGTACAAAAAACTAGAGTGAACTACGTAAAAAGCAACACAGAATAAAACTACACTAGACTACAGACCTACCCAGGACCGCATGAAGTGCACAAAACAGTACAGCCATTACAATAAATAATAAACAAGACAATAGGGCAGTAAGTTGTCAGTCCAGCCTTTGGGTATTGAGGAGTCTGATAGCTTGGGGGGAAGAAACTGTTACATCGTCTGGTCGTGAGAACCTGAATGCTCCGGTACCTTTTTCCCAGACGGTAGGAGGGAGAAAAGTTTGTAGGAGCGATGCTTGTGGTCCTTCATAATGCTGTTTCCTTTGCGGATGCAGCGTGTAGTGTAAATATCCGTAATGGCGGGAAGAGAGACCCCGATGATCTTCCCAGCTGACCTCACTACCCGCGGCAGGGTCTTGCGATCAATAATGGTGCAGTTTCCGAACCAGGCAGTGATGCAACTGCTCAGGATACTCTCAATACAACCCCTGTAGAATGTGACGAGGATCGGGGGGTGGTGGGAGCTGGACTTTCCTCAGCCTTCGCAGAAAGTAGAGACGCTGCTGGGCTTTCTTTGCTATGGAGCTGTTGTATATATATAATGATACGTGAAGGAGTGCCTACAGAATCTCTTCAGTTACCACTTTCAGAACCCGGGGGTTTAGTCCAACTGGTCCCGATGACATCTAACTTCAGACCTTTCAGCTTCACGGGCACCTTCTCCAGGTCACAGCATCCACTCTCACTGATGCCCTCTGACACGTGTTTCTCGGTGCCATTATGCTGGAGTCTTCCACAGAGCAGCCCGGCGTAAAATATTCATTCAGTTCGTCCCTTTTCTTTTCGCCCCATTACTGCTTCTTCCGCGTTATTTTCCAGCTTTCTGACATCCACTCTTGCATCCCTTTTAATATTCATATGTCTGAACAAAGGTACTTTCTCCATTATTAGCCATTTTTGAAAGCGTCCCAAACCTCCGGCTTCCCTCTAATGCTTGCTACATTATAAACCCTCACTTTTGCCTTTATGCTGTCTTTACTTTCTAGTATGAGTTGCCTCATCCAGGATCCTCATTTCCAATTGCCCCCAAAACACCAGCCACTTTGGATTTGCCGTCAGCTATGCTAGCGCCCCTTTCCAATCCACCTAGCCCGCTCCAGACTTGGGTCGCTGTTCTTTTCTGCCAGTAACGGGTCGAGGGCTATTATCGTCCCTGATTTTATTTCTGCGAGTGACGGGGTCGAGGACAATTAAGGTCCCTGATTTCTTTATTCTGCGAGTGTGTCTGATCATAAGACACTGGGGTATATTCAGACCGCCAAACGATTGAACACCCGCCAGGCCCGTTGGGCATTGTTCTTTGGACGGTTGAAGTTTACCCTCACGTACTGTCCAGGATCCAGGAACGGGAAGCCGGACGCGCTATCCCGCCAGCATGACTCCAAGGATGATACCTCCATTCCCGAGACGATCCTCCCACCATCCTGCGTGATGGCCACCCTCACTTGGGAGATCGAGGCTAACGTAAAGGAAGCCTAGCGGGATGACCCCGACCCTGGGAATGCACCCGGCTATCTCCTGTACGTGCCCGTCTCCGTCAGGCCTCAGGTTCTCCACTAGGGGCACACATCGCGGTTCGCCTGCCACCCCGGGAGTGATCGGACCCTGGCTCTCCTGAGGAAGCACTTTTGGTGGCCGTCCACGGAGGGGGCACCCGTTCTTATGTCTCCGCTTGTTCCATCTGTGCCCGAGGAAAGTTCTCTCATCGAACACCTGCGGGTCTTCTTCATCCTCTACCTGTCCCTGGCTATCCCTGGTCACACATCGCCCTAGACTTCGTCACCAGTCTACCCCATCCCGCGGAAACACAACTGTCTTCATTGTGGTAGACCGATTCTCCAAGGTGCTGCACTTTGTGGCCCTTCCTAAACTCACTTCATCTCAAGAAACCGCAGGTCTTCTCGTCCTCCACGTCTTCCTCCTCCACGGAATCCCCGCGGAGATAGTCTCCAATCGAGGTCCCCGGTTCGTCTCGCAGGTATGGAAGGCTTTCTGTCAGGCCTTAGGTGCATCGGGCAACCTGTCATCCGGTTTCCACCCCCAGACGAACGGGCAGACGGAACGGGTCAACCAAGACCTGGTGGCAACGCTACTTTGTGTAACGGCAAACAACCCGTCGAACTGGAGCGACCACCTCCCGTGGGTTGAGATCGCCCTCAACTCTCTGTTGAGCTCTGCCATTGGGAGGTCTCCGTTCGAGTGTTCCCTTGGGTACAAACCCCCGATGTTCCCTGCGGAAGAAGAGGAGATTGCGGTACCGTCGGTTCTGGACCATATTGATCGGTGCCTTAAGATTTGGGAGGAAACACGCGCGGCCCTACTCAGATCAACAAACGAAATAAGAAGACAGCCGACCGACACCGGACTCCGGCACCGGAGGTACCAACCTGGGCAGATGGTGTGGCGTTCCTCCAAGGACATACCACTCAAAAACGAACATAGGAAACTCGCCCCTCGCTTCCTGGGACCATTCAAGTTTGAAAGGGTTATCAATCTCACAGCAGTCCGTCTAAAGCTGCAAAGGTCCATGCGCATCCACCCAACTTTTCATGCGTCTCAGTTAAAGTCAGTCTCCATCAACTCCTTGTGTCCCCCGGCTGAGACTCCCCCACCTGCCCGTATCATCGACAACCATCCGGCATACACCGTCCGAAGACTACTGGATGTACGCCGTAGGGGCCGGGGTCTCAAACACCTGGTGGATTGAGAAGGGTACGGTCCTCAAGTGCGTTCTTGGGTCCCCCGCTACTTCACTTAGACCCTTCTCTCATCCAGGACTTTCATTGGGACCACCCAGACAGGCTGGAGGATCACCGGGAGGCTCCCATTGAGGGGGGGGGGGTTTACTGCCATACTCACTTCTGGCACCTGACTATCTTCTTCAGGAATATTGCCTTAACGACCTCGTTTAGTTCCCAATCATTCCCCGGTTCCAACAAACGACAAACACCTGCTTTCCAGCAACCAAGGCAGGATAAGAATCCTGTTACCACTACTAGAAGGTGCCAGTCCGTTGGTCGACTCGTGTACGAGTAACCTCCCTCCAGGGGACTTGGGACTATCAGTTCTAAGTCTAACCTTGTTCCTGAATTATCTACTAGAACCAAGACTCCGGGCAAAGACTCCCTTGGAACCCCTTCCACGCTCTCGAGGACAGCAACACCTCCCGACTGGGCCTCCGCGCCAGTGTTCAGCACTTGGGTTCATTCCACCGACACGTCCTTACAACAAAAGATTAATTTCCTGACATTCCAAGGCGGAACACAGTTGCGGTGCATGACGTCATTGTAAATTCAGCACAGCCCATTAAACAGCATCCTTACAGAATGAATTTCGAGTAAAGCAAAGGAATTGAAAAGGAAATTGGCTACATGCTAGCAACCGGTATCATTAGGTAATCTACTTCAGACTGGGCGACCCCCTGCGTTCTTGTTCCCAAAACGGACGGTAGCATTAGATTCTGTACCGACTACATGAAAATCAATACAATAACCAAGACAGATGCTTATCCTATCCCGAGAGTGGATGACTGTGTTGATAAGGTGGGGAAGGCTAAGTACCTCACAAAAATTGACTTGCTAAAAGGATATTGGTGTGTTCCTTTGACCGACAGGGCCAGATAAATCTCAGCGTTTGTCACACCTTCAGGGCTGTACGAATATAATGTTTCACCCTTCGGGAAGAAAGATATTCCTGGGACATTTCAAAGAATGATCAATTCTGTGATAAGAGGTTTAGAAAACACAAGGGCTTACATCGATGATTAATTGTCTGGAATGACACGTGGGAAGAGCATAGTGCAGCTTTAGAAAACAAATCTCTGTAGCAACAGACAGTAGTGATGAAGCTGCAGGAGCAATACTGTTACAGAGGGGCGAGGACGATGTTGAACACCCAGTAGTTACTTCTCAAAGAAGTTTAATGTGCATCAGACAAACTATTCCACTGTTGAACAGGAATTGCTAGCACTTATTCTGGCTTTACAAAATTTTGAAGTCTATGTTTGTCCTGCCCACAGACCACTGGTGGTTTACACGGATCACAATCCGTTGGTGTTTCTAACTAAAATAAAGAATAAGAATAGAAGGCTATTAAATTGGAATCTGATATTGTAAGAATATGACTTAAAAATCAAACATGTGAAAGGTTGTGACAACATTATAGTTGATTGTTTATCCAGATGTTAAGTTAGAAATGGTACACGTTTTTGCTCTGTTATCTGATGATTGTACATGTTTTGTTTCAAACTCTGTAATTTACATTTAAACTAAAAAAAAATTACCTCGCTAAAATTTTTCCTGAAAGGAAGGGGGTCCAAAGTGTTTTCTATTTCTGCTGGCTCTTTAACCCGTCACGGGGTACGTGACAGGTGACTCATGTAGACCCCGCCCTGCAACTCCAGGAACCAAGTGGACTCGTCCCACGGGATGGAATGGATTTCCTACAGGAAACTCAATGCATATCTCCCATCCCTGAGGACTGAGAGATTGTTATATCTGCGGAGAGAGCCTCTGCTACCCTTTACATTTAGACAAGCTGTGTTACGTTTCATGTCGGGACCACACTAGACCTCAGCACCAGTACCCTTCCCAGTGATAGCGGAGGCACCCTCAACCACACTATCCCGAAGGATATCAAGAATATTCTTTACTTTCCGGACCCGATTGCTACCATCGCTACCCTGTGACCCACCATCTCCCGACGGAGTAAGGCTACTTATCGCTCTCATTTCCTCACCAGATCATCCAGGAAGGATTTCAGCTGCCGACTGTCGTTCCCCGACACTGCATTCCTCTTCCCCTTCCCCTTCCTCTGAGGATGACTCACAGGGACTTCACCAGCCTCGGCAGGCTAGAACAGCGAAGCGAGGCTAGTTTAGGCCGATGCTTTGCACCCACAGAGGAGTGAATAAACTCTCTAATCTCCTCCACAAGTATCAATGGGGATTTCTCCAGGAGGGGTGAGGATGTCCATTGTCTCGTTATCAAAGGAGTCTCCCTCCAACCCCTCACTGCAGATAAATCTCCCATCTTCCTCCTCGTGTGTTGTATAAGGTGGCTGCCCTTGAAACCCACACTGCGCAGCGGGTAACTCACTCATTCCTGCCCGCTCCACCGGCGCATCAGTCTTATCCACAGTTACGAGAATGGAGGGGAAATCCCCAGGGACTCGCTGCAGGCCATTAGTTAATGGGGTCGGCATGCAGAGTATATCACCCTCCCCAGGAGACAGGTATGAAGGGGACCCCAGCAGCTCTGGTCCAAGGGATTCACCGGCAGCCTGATTATGACAGTGAGAGAGTTTAGTCTCCTCTCCGCTCGTACTGTTTAATACACTTGCCTTCAGGGGGGTGCTTACTGCTAAGTCCTGGGTGCAGGGCTCCAGGTCTGTTTTAGTTGTGCAAACAGGCCTAGAAATAGCTTCCTGCACAACCACACCACCTACCACAGCACTGGTGGCTACATCTGGGGATTCAGGTTTAGACACACCTTCCACCCGGATTCCCACCCCTTTCTGGGACTCCCCCGCATCTACATTCCCTGCCCTCTTGGGGGAACATTCCGTTCTCCACTTCAAGCCGGAGGAGCACACAGGTGCCGGATTCACCGATGGAGCGTTACTCTCCGCTTCCATCACACCGTCCGACTGTGCACTTCCCCGAGCCTCCCGCTCCACTTCAGGGCAAATGGGCGTGAGCTCTGCGGTCTCGGGGGCCGACTTCTTCATGTGTTTGGATTTCTTCTTCACTTTCTTGCCCCGCACAGGCTCCACCCCGTCACCCGCCTGAACCTCCCTGCACGTAGCCACAAGATATCCCACCTGAACCACAGGGGCAGGAGCAGAGGCTGATTCAGGCGTAGAAGTAGGGACAGGGGTAGGGGCAGGGGCAAGTGCAGAATAGGAACAGGAGCAGAGGCAGTTGGGCCACTGGTGCTAGAAGTGGTCTCCCTAGGGTTTTGGATGTTGGGGTAGTCCCTCCGAAAGTGCCTCACCTCCCTACACTCATGGCACCGTTGGCTCTCAGA
Source organism: Hemitrygon akajei (assembly GCF_048418815.1). Lineage (NCBI taxonomy): Eukaryota > Metazoa > Chordata > Chondrichthyes > Myliobatiformes > Dasyatidae > Hemitrygon > Hemitrygon akajei. The sequence continues at coordinate 5,172,098 of NW_027331939.1, read as the reverse complement.
CCACCAAAAAATCTGATCGTCTACTCCTCTCGTACCGGACAGTAAACTAGCCCTCATCGTCGTTCTCCCTTTCCTGCTGCATGAACAACTGACGCTGGAAAGAGATTACGTTGCGAAGGGTACGTCTCTTAAATTTGTCTCTTATGGCAGTTCTCAGTTCTCTAGCCCCAAGAGGGCTAGATAGGGAAGCAGCATCTTTTTGGGAATGAAAGAATTGACGTGACTGAGGACGATTCGTTGCCTCGGATACCTCACCAGCTCCATCTGCGAAAAAATGTTTTTGACCGTGATCTCCTTACAGAGAGCCCGGTGCAGCAACTTATTATTCCTCGGTTTTGATTTGAATTTTTCTCAATGTCTGACCATGGTACTGTGTGACTGGACGGTGTGGAGGGAGCTTCACTCTGTGTCTGACCTGGACGTGATAGGACGCTGTTGAGAGAGCTTCACTGTGTTTCTCACCCCGGTAGTACGTAATGCTTCAATCAGCGCCTGACATCCGGAAGGTGTGATGGGATGGAGTGGAGGGAGCTACAGCGCGTGTTGGTTGCTTCTTTTTAATTTCCCAACTCCTCTCTTTTTCACTACTTTTGTGGACGCAGTTCAGATATTACAGAGAATATGAGCTTCCAATCTCTTTTGTCGTTTTTGTCTGCGAGTGCGAGAGACCGCGCTGGAAGGCGAGGGTGCGAGGAAGCGGTGGTCAGCCTGGATGGGCATGGGGAGTGAGAAGGTCCTAGGGACCAGACAATATTAGACTGATATCCCCCAGCCCGGAGCTGAGATGCTGCTGTACCGGTGTGAGGAGCTCGGACCCATTATTGCAGTTCACTGGGTGCGGGGGGGGGGGGGGGGCGGGCGGGGGCGGCAGTAACCCCAGGTCACTGTTTCTCCTCTAATGAGACTCAAGTCCGATACAAAGACAGGAAGTTACAGCGGTTTATTAATTTCATCATGACAAATGTAAATTAAACAATGTGTGAGCTGCTGACTTGCGGGAATAAATAAGCTGCTCCCGACTCACTCACAGTAACAAACGATTAACTGACCGGTGACAACGAGTGACCGGTTGAATAATCACTCTGCATCGGAGAACTGAGATTGCTGCAGATCCAGTGTCATTACCGAGCTAATTGTCAATTTGACATCATTATATCGGCCAGACTGCTGAAAGCACGGTCTTCTGCCCGAAGTGAGCAAAAGGATTCTCTCTTCGAATAATCCCACCCCGGGACACTGGGGTCCCAGACTGAGTCCTCCCACCGGGCTTCCAGTTCTCGAATCCGGTCATCAGGCCGCTGGACAGTAGGCGGAATTATGACACAGCGGGAATGCCTCTGACGTCAGAGAGTGCTTGGCTGGAGCATGGTCTATCAGAACCATTGGGAATTAAACCAGGGACGTGGCCGTTAAAGGGGAGGATGGCTGTTAAAGGGGAGAGCGGGGAATTAGCCCATATATCCCCATCCAGCTGGCGCAGATGTTAACACATTCAGATGTTCAAAGCTCACTTTCAGTCCGGGTCTGCGTTCCTGTTGACATCTCAGTTCCTTCTCTCCGGTCCAACCGAACTGATTCCCCGCCAATCTGAAACAGATAGAAGAATAAAGATGAAATAAACAGATTACACAACAGTGTCAGTAACACGGGACTCTGGTTAATGTTTCAACAACACTCAGAGACAAATATCACCAGAAAACCCACAGATCCGCTGATATTTTATCACATTGAACATTAACACAAACACTCACCCGATTTGTTCCAGATTGAGGAGGGTCTGTATGAGACGGCGGAGAGCGGGTACGGATCGGTCTGTCAGCGAGTTCCCTGCCAGACCAAGCTCCGTCAGTGATGGCTTTGTACAGAGAGCGGAGACGAGATCTTCGACAGCAGAATCTGTGAGACCGACATCGTACAGCCTGGAGATGACACAGAGAGACAATAGACAGTCCAAATCCTTTGTGTTTAAAAGTAACACAATTACTAATCACATTAATGTTCTGTGTCAGACACCCAGTGACTGTAAACACAATCTCCCACAGTCTGGTACTTACTCCAGTTTCTGTATTTTACACTCCGATTTCCTCAGAGCCTCAGACAACAGTTTCATTCCTGAATCTCCTAGATCATTCTCACTCATGTCCAGCTCTGTCAATGATGGGTTTGTACTGAGAGCGTAGGCGAGATCCTCGGCACCAGAATCTGTGAGACCGACATCGTACAGCCTGGAGATGAGAGAGAGTGAGGGTGAAGGACACAGAGAGACAGGAGACGGTACAAATCCCCAGTGCTTTTCAGAAACACATTTACTGATCACATTAATGTTCAGTGTCAGACACCCAGTGACTGTAAACACAATCTCCCACAGTCTGGTACTTACTCCAGTTTCTGTATTTTACACTCCGGTTTCGTCAGAGCCGCAGACACCAGTTTCACTCCTGAATCTCCCAGCTTGTTTATCCCAAGTCTGAACACAAACAGACAAATTGATGAACAAAGTGATTCAAACCGTGGGTCTGAGGGAATTTCTCTCACTCGGATATTTCAGGAAACATTAAACTCTTCAGTAAATCACTGATCGGTGTACTCATCACTGTCAATGTCCCTCACTGCCCAGCTCCAGGGTATTCACCGAATGTCAGTAGGTTAGTCTGTCGATGTGACCCTGCAGGCGGACCATATTCTGTCTGTTTCCCTGACGGTTAGAAACGGGTTCCTGATCAGGATAGGGTGATGGAAGTGTCCGCAGGAGATGGTGGAGGAGATCCACACAGGAGGAAGGGGAATGTGGAAATGATCCCACAGTAAGAAAGGGGGTGCGGAAAGAGAGATCCAATAGGACCAAGGGGAACGCGGAATAGAGATACCACAGGAGGAAGGGGAGGGGGAAGAGAGATCCCACAGGAAGAAGGAAGATGGGGAATAAAGATCCCAAAGGAGGAAGGGGGATGGAGGTGGGTGGTGATGAAATCCCACAGGAGTAAATGAGTGGGGAAGAGAGCTAAGATAGGAGGAAAAGGGGTGCGGAAGAGATATCCAAATGGAGAAAGGGAGACACGGAGGAGAGCTCCCGCAGGAGGAAAGGGGTGGGTGGAGAAGAGAGATCCCAACAACAGGCAGGTGGTGGGAAAAGCATCGGACAGATAAAAGGGGATGTAGTAGTGATAATACTGGAGATAGGGAAAAGGGGAAGAGAGATACCAAAAGAGGAAAGGGGAAGTGGCTGAGAGATCCCACACCACGACAGGAAGAAGGAGGATGGGGAAGAGATATCCCACAGGAGGGAGGATCGGGAAGATAGATGCCACAGAAGGAAGGGTGTTGGGGAAGAGATATCGGTCAGGGGATGGAGAAGAGAGATCACACAGGAGGATGTGAGAGAGTAAGAGAAATTTGACAGGAAGAAGTGATGCGGAAGTAGATTGCTTGTGAGGGTAAGGTCTGAATTAGGGCTCATAATCGGCAGAGGACATAACCGTTTGGCGGCCAGGTAGTGAGAAGTCACACAGGTGTACTGATGGTGATAGTCACACACGGGGAAGGGCAGTGGGAGGACAATCTCACAATGGTATTTCTTTCCTTCTCATTGGGACAGTCTGCTGAAGGCCTCTTGTCCCTCATCGGGAAGGGGATGTGAATCTCTAACCCACCTGCTGCAGTCAGTGTCGGTCTGGGTGTCCGAAACAGTGAGAAGGAACATTGTCAATGGACGTGTCACAGGCAGCGAGAAAAACAGCCTTTCCTGTGATTTACTACCATTAAACCAATGGCCGTTGTTCACTGATCCAAAGTCTCCAACATCTCTTCACAAGGAACCACAGAACCCTCCCGTCCTTAGGGAATTACTGACCGATCCCCTGGGCATTAGTCACAGTTCATCACAATCTGATTTATCGCAGTTTTACAAAAAATCCTTTACATTGGAACAACACAATGGAACAGTTTCGCCGTTCAGACTGAGAGATACAACAAGTTACCTCAGCTTCTGGCACTTGTGCAGCCCGGGTCCCAGCCGCTGGATTCCTTCACACTGAATGTGGCAGTTCCCCAGGTCGAGGTGTTTTATTGTATCACAGAGTCCGATGGCATGAGACAGGACCGCACAGTCAATCGGGGTTAGTGTCATTCCACTGAATGAAAGTGTTTCCACAGATCCCAGTGTTTCCTGAGCCAGTTCACGATCCTGAGACTCAAACAGGTAATGCAATGTGTTCAGGAGGCTCCTTTTACCAGCTTCACTCCCGGTGTTTCCAATCTGGCGTTCAATCATCTCCTTCACCCAGTCAATCACCCGGCAGGTTGTTTGATGAACAAATCGACCCAGAAACTCCTCCAGGCCCGGATCTGTCATTGGGGAGGAGAGACCAGCTACAAAACGGAGAAATACCTCAAATCGCCCATCTGTCGTGCTGTGGGCTTCAGTGAGGAATTTCAAGATATCCCCGGGATGTGGATTCAGGAATTGTGCGACTGCAGCTACAAACTCTTGGATGGTGAGGTGTGGGAATGTGTACACCACGCTCCAGACAGAACCGTTTCTCTCCAAAAGCTCCATCAGGAATCCGGAAAGGAACTGGGAAGGCTGCAGATTGTACTTGATCAAATCTTCATCTGTAAAAACAATCTTCTTCTCGGACACTCCTCTGTAGGCCATCTGACCAACTCTGAGTAACACGTCACGGGGGTTCTCAACCTCACGTCCGTGGTTTTTCAGCATGTTGTACATATAGTAGGAATATAACTGGGTAATGGTCTTGGGAACTTGCTCCGGGTCCATGACTCTTTGTGTGAAGAAGTGTCCAAGTACCAGAGCAAGGATCCAGCAGTAGGAGGGGTTGTAGCTCATGGTGTACAGGATCTCGTTCTCCTTCACGTGTTTGAAAACAGCGGCCGCCACAGTCTGATCTTCAATATGTCTCATGAAATATTCCTTCCGTTCCTCACCAACAAATCCCATGATTTCAGCCCAGACACTGATATCTGCCTTTTCCAATAAATGTAACGCAGTGGGGCGGGTGGTCACCAGCACTGAACACCCTGGGAGCAGCTTGCCCTGGATTAAACTGTACACAATGTCCGACACTTCACACCACCACTCGGGATCTGGGCACTGGTGCTTGGGTTCTGTGTCTCTCCGACTGTCAGCAAAATCGATTCCGTGTTTGAATTCATCCAAACCATCAAATATAAACAGCAAACCCTTTGGGTTCTTCCAGACCTCTCTCAGTAAATTCCCAAAGTAAGGATACTGATTCAGAATCAGTTCCCTCAGGTTTATTCTGTTGTTAATGGAGTTTAAATCCCGGAATTTGAAACTGAAGACAAACTGGAATTGTTGATATATTTTCCCCGTGGCCCAGTCATAAACAATCTTTTGTATCATTGTGGTTTTTCCAATTCCTGGGACTCCAGCCACTGCAGACGAACTTCCAGATGTGGAGTTATTCCGGAAAAAGCTGCTCTGGAACAACTGATCCTTCCGGAGTTTTTCCAACTTTCCGCAGAAAAGTTTTTCTCTCCACTCCTCGTGGTCTCTGCCTCTTGCCAGCAGCTCATGTTCCACCAGTCTCCGATCTCGAACAGTAGAAATGACCGTGAGCTCAGCGTATCGATCAACCAGCTGGAAAACCTTCACCTTCTCCCTCATCAGGATCGTGTTCACTCTCAGGGTTTCAGTTTGTGCCCGCAGAGTCTCCTTGTGTTTCTGTTGAACATCTTCCATGGGAACAAACAGTGGAACAGCTGTCAGAATGCCTCAACTCAGAACTCAGTATTTAAATACACAAGAGTTAGCTCAAAGCTATTGCATTAATTGGATTCGTTAATGGATGTTTGTACAGTAAAGTGAATTCGATTAACAGACCCCGAACTGGACAGAGAGACATGGTCTAGATAAACTGGATAGAATAAGTAAATGGGCAGACAATTATTTGAATGGGGAGAGAATTCAAAGTTCTGAGATGCAACGGGACTTGGGAGTTCTCGTGCAGGCTACCCTTAAGGTTAACCTCTAGGTTCAGACGGTTGTGAAGAAGGCGAATGCAATGTTGATATTCATTTCTAGAGGAATAGAGTATAGCAGCAGGGGTGTGATGTTCAGGTTCTATAAGGTACTGGTAAGACCTCACTTGGAGTATTGTGTGCAGTTTTGAGCTCGTTATTGAAGAAAGGATGTGCTTACGTTGGAGAGAGTTCAGAGAAGAATCACTAGAATGATTCCGCGAATGAGAGGGTTAACATATGAGGAACGTTTATCCGCTCTTGGACTGTACTACTTGGAGTTTAGAATAATGAAAGGGGGCCTCATAGAAACATTTCGAATGTTGAAAGGCATGGACAGAGTGGATGTGGCAAAGTTGTTTCCCCATGGTGGTTGAGTCTAGTACGAGAGGGCATGACTTAAGGATTGAAGGGCGACCATTCAGAACCGAGATGCGAAGAAAGTTTTTTTTTAGCCAGAGGGTGGTGAATCTGTGGAATTTGTTGCCACGGGTAGCAGTGGAGGCCAAGTCATTGGGTGTGTTTAAGGCAGAGATTGATAGGTATCTGAGTAGTCAGGGCATCAAAGGTTATGCTGAGAAGGCGGAGGAGTACGACTAAATGGGAGAATGGACCAGCTCATGATAAAATGGTGGAGCAGACTCGATTGGATGAATGGCCGACTTCTGCTCCTTTGTCTTATTGTCTTCTGGTTATCAGACGAGGTTCCTGTGGATAGTCAGAATTTTTCCCACAGGGTTGAAATGGCTACCATTAGAAGGCACAGTTTTGAGGTGCGTGGAAGTAGGTACAGAGGAAATATCAGGTGTAATTGTCTACGAAGAGAACGGCGAGTACGTGGAATGGGCTGTCCGCAGCGGTGGTGGAGGCGGATATGATAAGATCTCTTAAGAGACCTCTGGATAGGTACATGGAGCTTATAAAAATAGAGGACTATGTGTAATACTAGGTAATTTCTAAGGTCAGGCTGTGTTCAGCAGAGGTTTGTGGTCCGAAGGGACTTTATTTTGCTGTAGGCTTTCTATGTTTCTATCAACAGGCGTCCAGAAACATTGACTGAACTTTTGTCTACAAATGCTGCTTGTTCTGATAAGTTCCTTCAGCGTTTTGTGTATGTTGCTCAGATTTCCAGCACCTGCAGATTTCCTCTTGTTTGTGAGCAGAATCAACAGCTGGATTCGTGGAAAAGTACATTATAGCATTTTCAGGATGCAACGAAACATTATTTCAATTGCAGCTTGCATCCAGAATTTAGAACATGATTATGGTAAAAAAAAAATTCGATTCCCAGGTTCTGCCAAGCCTCAGTCTAAGATTTGAGATGCAGTTTGAACTTTGCATTGTATCACTCACCTATCAGTGGAGTAGATTCCTGAGATAACCCTTGGGAGATGTTCATGTATTCCTGTGGGTCGGGGCCTGTTTACGTCAAAAGATTTTCATGAAAACAGAGCTGATATAATTAAAATTGTAATATTTCATTGTGACTTTGTATTCAGTGCGTAACTTTAACATACCGAGCTCCTGTATTTCCTTGAGTATTTTGTCCAACTTCTGTAACTCAGTCCGCATTTTCACAAAGGATTCCCACATCGCCCTCCGGGTCTGCGAACCTTTGCCCATCACCAAACTGAGGAAGAGTCTGAAACTCTCTGTCCGGTTTTCCTTCACTGTCAGTTTAGTGACTTTCTATAAAAGGGAAGCAGTGAATTCATTCTGTTGCACACGAAAAGACATTGAAGATATGGCAGAATCTACCTCCTCATTGTCTCGGTAGCTTTCTGAACAGACACATTTAATGCCACTTCATCTACTTCACTACTTTATCCTGACCCTGTATAACTGGGCTTTGTCATTCACACAGAAGCAAAACTGAAGGAAATACCAAATCGAAATTGTGCCCGAATCAGGCTTTACCGACACTCAGCAGGAGAGGTTTTGTGATTTGTTTGCTCACTCCGTCAGATTCGGAACTCTGCATCAGTTTAACAAAGAGTGGCATGAAACATCTGTACAAAATTAAATCAATACTGCAATGATGGAAATACAAAACAAAACGCCACAATGTGAAAATATGTAGCAGTTCATCCGTAATTTAGGTACAGAAGAATAAGGTTGAAGTTTGTAATATTTCATCAGTAGAGATGTGAATATTTGCCAACTTTTGAATATGTTAGAGATGTTTCTCACAATTTCATCATTTCGTCCTTCAGGGCTTCGACTAAGTCAAGCCAGCATCACGTGATACTCTAATTAAAAGGACATTTTACTGAAGGTGACAGCAAGCAAACAGACATGACCGTCATGTTGCCGCATTGACCCCCGTTGCTTTAATCAGCAGGACGGAACAATTCAGGAATTTGCTTTTGACCTGTTAAGTATTTTCTTTTGGCACAACTACTGCTGATATAAAACCGCTCACCACGTATTTGGCAATGGGGTTAGAAGTTTAGTGCAGGTAGAATTTCTGTAAATGTTAGTCTTCATACAACGACAATGGAGCTGGCAATGGCAGAATGATGAGGAAACAAAGCAGAGTAAATTGCAGAATGACAACAAGAAGGCAAAAGGAGGGTGGATTGAGAGTTTAAAAGATGGATTGTGGGATCAAATCTCACATAGATGGGAACATAACTGAATTTTCAGAAGCTAGAGTGCAGATAATTAGAACAGGCCACAGTCAGAGTAAAAGGCATTCGGTAAGTTGGGGGCGAGTTCGATCTCAACGGCTTCTACGGGTCAGTAAAAGGTGCTACGTTATTCCTAATGATCGTGAAATCCTTCTACGCATTAAGAACCTAACGTAATGCTGGTCAACACCATCAGCAAATTTTCCGCTGGTGCAGAACATGAAGGAGCTACTCAACTTTCTGAGTCCAAAGGAGGTTTACAGTCTAATAGCGAGTGGCAGTCATGGTCGCTTTTCCTGGTATGCTGCGTTTGATTCACCAATTCATTGGCCTGATGACAGAGGAGGATGGCGGGGGAGCTGCGTAGTAGCAGTCGTAGTGAGGATATGAGCTTAAGCCAGGAGACAGAAGTCAAAACCAGTTCACACCACCCCGGTAGTGGTGTGACACAGCCTCCAGGATGGAGTCAGTGCTCTCTCCCAGTGTTTGACTCGGCAGAATACAAGCTGTGCTGTGGACTGGTCTGAGGGTCTCATGCCGCGGGGTTGCCTGTTTTATAGTTAACAGCACAGAGGCACCTTAGCTAGTGCACTACAGTGTTCACTTGACAGAGACAAAGCTCTGTTGTGGTCGACTGAAGATTTCAACAGTTTGGGGTTCAAACTGCGTGCATGCATCATTGGGTGGTTGCATTTCACTAAGATTTTCAGTATGCCTTTGACAATGTGCCGCATATGAGGCTGCTGAACAATCTATGAGCCCATTGTACTACGTGAAAAATTATGGCGTGGGTAAGGAAGTAGCTGATTGGCAGGAGAGAGATGGTGGGAATAAAAGAAGCTTTTACTGGCTGAGGGAAGTTGACGAGTGGTGTTCCACTGGATTCTGTGTTGGGGCCGTTTGTTTTATATTATATAGCATTGATTTGGATGATGGAATTGATGGTTGTTTTGCAACGTTTTCAGACGATATGACGATAGGTGCAGGGGCATATAGTTTTGCGGAAGTAGAGGCTACAGAAGAACTTAGACAGATTTGCAGAATGGGCAATGAAATGGCAGAAGGTATACAGTGTTGCTGTATGTTCATATACTTTCGTAGAAAAAAATGAAGCGTTGGCAATTTTCTAAATAGAAAGAAAACACTGAGGTGAAAATTTAATTTGAAAGTTGAGTCTGTGGTGAGGCAGACAGAAACAATGATGGCATTCATTGCAAGAGGTTTGGAATATAATAGGAATGATATAGAGCAAAAACATTTGTAAAGCATTGGCGAGGCGGCACGGTGAGCAGGTTTTATCCTTTTATCTCGAAAAGTATGTGCTGGAACTGGAGAGGGTTCAATAGGTTCACAAAAAAGACTACAGGATTGAATGACTTGTTATATGAAGGTCGTTTGAAATCTCTAGGCCTGTCTTTACTAGAAATGAGAAGAACGAGGAGAGACCTCTTTGAAATCAACCGAAAAGCGAAAGACGTTGATAGAGGGGACGTGGAAAGAATGTTTTCTATGGTGTGAGAGATTAGGATGAGAGGATAGCCTCAGAATATAGGGTCGTCGTTTTAGAACGGAGATGAGAAGAAATTTAGTTTGCCAGAGAATGAGGTTGAGAGGCATTGGAGAGGTTCCAGAGAAGAATCACAAAAAAGATTCCTGTAATGAAAGTGTTAACGTATGAGGACCCTTGGGTGATTACGCGCCTGTACTCTCTGGTGTTTAGAAGGATTAAGGGGAGCAGCATTGAAACCTATGAAATATTGAAGGGATGTAGCGATCATGTTTCCTGTATTTGGGGAGGCTAAAACCAGAGGACACAGCCACAGAATAGAGAGACCTCCATTTAGACAGGAGATGAGGAGGAACATCTTTTTTTCAGTGGGAAGCGGATCTGCAAACTTCGTTGGCACAGATGGCTGTAGAGACCAAGTCATTGGGCACATTTATAGCGAATATTTATATCTATCCTCAACCAACATACACCTGAGACCTTATTGTGGAACGAAGGACAAGGGTGCAACTGAAGATAGATGGTCTCGGACTTTGCTCTGAGAAATAGCTAGTGATGTTCTGTGACGAGACCAACAGTTCTCCAAGAAAAGGCACCAGTGGGGTAACGGAATGATTTCTCCTTACAGGAATAGTGGAAATAATTATGGAATAATTCAGCATAATTTCCTGATGGCCCACTGCACTGGAAAATAATCCCTCAGTTTCACTATTACCAGGTCTGAGGAGTTACAGTTGTGAAAGGGATTGAAAGGTTTAAGTTCCATGCCAGTAAAACTGAAGACTTCAGATGATGAATTTGTAGATGAACATACATATTTACAAATCGCTCCTCTTTCCTAATTAATTACATCTAGAGCCAATGAATCCCAGCGAGAACAGAGTCAATCGCTTGTGCCAGGCACTTAATTTTCTAATTCCACTACTGGCTGGTTAGGAAATATCGTAATGGAAAGCTTTGCTCGTGCTATACATTTGAGCGGATTGGGGTGGGGATGTTGGAGGGTAGAGTTTGTTCAGTCTGGAGTTGCAGAGGGATGGGAACATTAGTGCCGGGCCAGATAGTGGGGAGATTGTGGAGACATATGTCGTTAAAAAAAAATCAGACAAAGTTAGGCATGAAAAGGTTGAGCATTGTGTGAACATCGTCTTGAGGAGCGTATATCTCAATGCAATACGTATGGAAGGAAAGGAGGATGAACTCAAGGAATGGATCAATTATGAGACTTTAGCATTTCCACTTATTGACTGTGTCTCCCATAGTCTAAAAGGATTAGATGGGTAGAGTTTGTCAAATGCGTTCAAGAAAGTTTTCTTAATTAGTTGACAGAAATCCCAATGAAATAGTGTGTGTTACTTGATCTGCTATTAGTGAAAGAGGCAGGGCAGGTGCCAGAAGTTTGTGTAGAGAACACTTTGCATCTAGTGCCATCAGTTTCACAGTAAATATGCAAAAAGATAGGCCTGGTCCGTGGGTTGCGATACTAAATTATTCTAAATTAGATGAAGGCTAATCTTGATGCTATCAGAAATTATCTCACGTGCCGTTTAGGACAGGCTGGTTTCTGGCAAATGTGTACTTGATAAGTGGGAGATGTCAGAAGTGAAATTTTGATAGTGCAAAGCTTATATGCCTACCAGCATATAATGTAAATATAATAAGCCTGGGAATCTTGGTTTTCAAGCTATATTGAGAACCTGATCGATAACATTGCAGGTGTAGGCTGGTTAGAAAATATAATGAGGTAATTATGGAGTATAGAAATGCAAAAATAAATATTAAAAATAAATAAATCGCGGGCTTAAGCATATAACCATATAACAATCACAGCACGGAAACAGGCCATTCCGGCCCTCCTAGTCCGTGCCGAACTCTTAATCTCACCTAGTCCCACCGACCCGCACTCAGCCCATAACCCTCCACTCCTTTGCTGTCCATATACCTATCCAATTTTACGTTAAATGACACAACTGAAGTGGCCTCTACTACTTCTACCGGAAGCTCATTCCACACAGCTATCACTCTGAGTGAAGAAATACCCCCTCGTGTTTTCCTTAAACTTTTGCCCCCTAACTCTCAAATCATGTCCTCCCGTTTGAATAAAAGGAGTCATGAGCTTGCATCAGCAGACAAGATGATGGAGAATCCAAAGGGATTCTACAGATATGTTCAGATCAAAAGGATTGCACTGGACAAAATTGAACAAATACACAACTGGTCCTCTGCAAGCTCAGATTGGTAATTCGTGCATGGAGCCAAAGGAGATGGGGAAGATTTTAAATACATCTTTGCAGACGCGGATTCTATACACGTAAGACCAAACATCATGAACTCCATACAGATCATGAGGTGGTGTTTGCTGTTTGGGGGCAAATTAGCGTGGATTACTCTCTTGCCTGACAAGGTCTCTACGTCCCTTGTCCCTACGCCTCACAAGGTGGTCCCTCGGACTCTGCTGTAGGCAAGTGTAGAACTTGCTTGAGACCTATCAGAGATATTTAAATCATCTTTAGCAATAGGTTAGATACCAGATTGTTGATGGATAGTCAGTGTCGTTCGTCTATTCAAGAAAGGCTCGAGAAGTAAAACTGAAAATTATAGGCCAGAGAGCCTGACATCAGCCATGGGAAAGTTATTGGAAGTTATTCTAAGGGATTCAATATATAAGTAATTGGCTACATGTGGAGTGACTAAGGATGGTCAGCATGGCTTCAATCGTGGTAGGTCGTTTCTAATGAATCTTAGTTTTTGGTGAAAGGTACCAGGAAAGTTGACGAAGGCATGGATCTTCTCTATCTGGACTTTAACAAGGCACTTGTTAAGAGCCCGCATGAGAGGTTGATCAAAAATGATCAGTTGTCTGGCATTCAATATAAGGCAGTAAATTGGATTAGACTAGCTTTGTGGGAGAAGCCAGAGAGTGGGAGCACATGTTTACTTCTCTGACTGGAAGCTTGTAAATGAGTGGAGAATCTCAGGAGTTGGTGCTGGACCCGTATATGATTGTCATTTATACCAAAGGTCTGGATGATCACATGGTTAACTGCATCTGCAAAGTTGCGATTGACCCAACGACTTTGGAGTGCAGTGGACAGCGAGGAAGACCATCAGAGCATTCGGTGAGATCTGTACCAGCTGGAAAAATGACAGATGGAACTTAATACAGATAAGTGCGAGGAGTTGCTCTTTAGTAGTGGGTGGGTCTTGCACAGTGAACGGTAGGGCACAGGGCACAGAGGAGTGTGGTATAAGAAAGGTGTCTGAGAATACAGGTCTATAATTAATGGAAAGTGGCATCGCAGTTAGATAGGGTCAATAAGAAAGCTTTTGCTACATTGGCCTTCATAAATCAATGTATTGATTACAGGAGATAGGACATTTAAGCTGTATATGACATTGGTGAGGCCTAACCTGGAGGACTTTGCTCTATTCACTTATCTACAGAGAAAATAAAAACAAGAATGAAAGATCCCTAGCTATAAGTAAGTAGCCCCACTGTCTTATAGACCGCCTCGGGAAAGACGAAGGCTATGGGAATAAACACAGACAGAAAAATCGCAGTGGGGCTCCAAAGGCGGCTGGACGCCACTGAGCATCCTTCCAGCTTCTGCCTGTAGCCAAGCTGGTGCCAAATGAATTACATCTCTTTCCGTTGTCCACAGCGATGAGGCCAAGTGTGTGATTTTGACGACAGGAACTGTACACCTTCCGCCCTGGCTTGTACCCGGGAGAGGTCACTCCAGTGCCGCTGTTTGCAGCGACACTAATGTATAGGCCCATACTGCATACACCATTGCCCTTAGAGTCAGACGGATGACAACATAAACTATTATGAGAAGCACAGTTAAATGAAATGCAAGCAGGCTTTTTGCATTGAGGTTCAGTGACACAAATACTGAAGATCCTGTTTTTAGGAAAAAAGGTAAGAAGTTTAAGGGGAACAGGTGTCGAAACTTATTCACTCAGTAGGGCCTGAGAGTGTGAAATAAGTTGTCAGCACAAGTGGTGCAAACAAGTTCGATCTCAACGTTTATGGTAGCTACGGATGGGGGTAGAGAAGACTGTTGATTGTGCTCTACTCCTACACGGATTGAAGGCGTATGGACGATTGTCGATGGTGCTGTACAGGTACAAGGTTGGTAGAGACAGGTAATACTGCCAATGGTGCTGTACAGGTACACGGATGGGTGTAGCGAAGGCTCTCGATGGTGCTGTACCGGTACAAGAATGGTCGGTGTATGGAAGTCTGTCGATGGCGCTGTTTAGGTATACGGATGACAGGTGTAGGGATGGCAGTTGATTTTGCTTTACTTGGAATGGTGGTTGTAGGAAAGCTGTTGATGGTGCTGTACACGTACACGGATGGTCGGTGTTGGAAAGTCTGCCGTTGGTGCTGTACACGTACATGAATGGGGGTAGGAAAGGCAGGTGTACAGTTGCACGGATGGGTGTAAGGAATGCTGTCGATGCTGCTGTACAGGTACAGGATTGGCATTTATAGGGAAAGCTGTCGATTGTGCTGTACAGTTGCAAGGATGGGTGTAAGGAAGGCTGTTGGATGGTGCTGTACTGATGCACGGTTGACTCTAGAGAAGTCTGTCGGTGGCGCTATAAAGGAAAACGAATGGGTGTGGGGAAGGCTGCAGATGGTGCTGTACAGTTACAAGGATTAGGGTACGGAAAGCTGTAGTTGCTGCTGTACATGTACACAGATGGCAGAGGTAGGGAAGGCGCTGTACAGTTACACGGCTGGTTATTGTACCGAAGGTTGTCTATGGTGCTGTACAGGTACAAGGATGGTAAATGTAAGGAAGGCTGTCGATGAAGCAGTACAGGTACACGGATAGGTGTAGGGAAGTTTGTTCAGGGTGCTGTACATGTACACGGCTGGATGCTTTAGGGAAGGGTTTCTGACGCTCTACAGGTACACAGATGGGTGTCGGGAAGGCTGTCGTTGGTGCTGTTGAGGTACATGGATCGGTGTAGGTAAGATTTTCTATGGTGATGTGCAGATATACTGATAGTTGATGTAGGGAATTCGTCAATGCTGCGGTATAGATATACGGGTAGATGTAGGGAAGTTTGTCGACGGTGTTCTACGTGTACACGTATGGTAGGGGTTGGGAAGGCTGTCGATGACGCTGTACAGGTACACGGATAGTAGTGGTAGGGAAGGTTGTTGAAGTGCTCTACGTATCTATGTCTACAGGAAATGTCACCCAATGAGTTATTTGTGAACTCAGATGGAGAAGAGCTGGTATCACTGCTGGAGTTCCGTCCCTCAGTGGCTGCAATGAAGCCAGCGGGTCAACTGAACTGTACTGATTGCCCTGAAAAGATTTGTAGTTAGTTTGAAATAGACTGCCTGTTTAACAGTTTGGATATGCAGAAACCGTTTTAGTGCCACACTGGCAAACACAGCAGGTTTGAGATGTTCAGCCGCTCCCCACCTCAGTGGGCTTCATGGCTGAGATCTGGTCTGCTCTGGGCAATTCGGAGATCAAACATTTTGCCATGTAGATCCCAGAACACATAGGAGCTTAATTTTGATCACTATTCACCCTGAAAAAGCAGTTTCGTGATAATTATATAAATACACTCACCTCATGTTCTTCTGCACGAAAACGTCCCTCCTGTGTCGACATACATCTGAGTGTTTTCCCCCCTTCTTCTATCGCATGTTCCAGCCTGTCCCTGTAGTACTTTGTTAGTTCGTACAGTCCATAATCGTCCCACTGTGCAAGGAGGGCGGAGATTGTAGACTCTGCGACTGCGAATATGAAAAGAAGTAGATTCTAGCCCAAATTACCACGTCTCCAACGCTCTCACCACACGCAGCAAGCCATTCATGTATCGAAACTCCGGCACTCAGCTACAAACGCGGATCCTCTCCCAAACTCCAACACTGGCCTTAAAACCTACTCAACAATGAACTGGGAGTTACGTTACCAAAAGGACCATATTTCCCAGAAACTATACCCTCCCACTCCACTCACGCACCCAGTTCAATTTTAGATGGACAATAAATGCTGGGATTGTCAATGATACTCTCTTCTCAAAGATACTCTCTGTATCCGAGCGGCTACATGTCCCTTAATTCACACCCCATCTTCATCCGTATAGCTCCATATGCTCTACTACCCATCGTGGATCCTTAAAAGCAGGTAGAACATTTCCTGCAGTGGGGAAACGGTTACCTCACTACACCACATGCATCACACCCACACAACCCCCCCCCCCCCCCCAACCAGCTGACAAACCTCAAACAAGGAACCACATTCTGCGACCACATCACCCACTCACTCGCTCCTAGTCGTGCAGTTGCCAATTCAGTGTTCAATGAGCCGAACAGGACAAGGATTCACAATGGGTGTCTGCAATAGAGCCGAGATTCCGGCTGATCAGATTTGGAGTGGGACTATGCTGGTGAAAGTGAACCACACCTCCTGCCAGGTGACCACCCCGATGAACCGGTGACTGGACACATCAACTCCCAGAAAAAAGTAAAGGTTAGACAATGACTACGCGGTAGAAGAATAGAAAGCGTACAGCACAATACCGGCCCACAGCGCTGTGCCGAATTTGTCCGTACCTTAGAATTTACCTAGCGTTACCCATAGCACACTATTTTCCTAGGCTCCAAATACCTATCCAGAAATTTCTTAAACGACCCTATTGTATCTGCCTCCACCAATGTCGCCGGCATCTCATTCCACGTTCTCACCTCTCTCCGCGTAAAAAAAAACAACTTACCCCTGACATCTCCTCACTACCTACTTCCTAGCAGCGTAAAACTGTGCCCCCTCCTGTTGACCATTTCAGCACTGGGAAAAGGCCTCTGACTATCCACACGATTAATGCCTCTCATCATCTTATACACCTCTATCAGGTCACCTCTCATCCTCCGTCACTCCAAGGAGAAAATGCCGAGTTCACTCAACCTATGCTCATAAGGCATGCCCTCCAAACCGGTTCCATTCTTGCAAATCTCCTCTATTGTTTCCATATCTTTCCTGTAGTGAGGCGACCAGAACTGAGCACAGTACTCCAAGTGGGCGTCTGACCAGGGCCCTATATAGCTGCAACATTACTTCTCGGCCCCTATACTCTATCCCATGACTGATGAAGGCCAATGCACCGTATGCCTTCTTAAGCACACAGTCAACCTGAGTAGCAGCTTTGGATGACTTATGGACTCAGACCCCAAGATCCCTCTGATCCTCCACACTGCCAAGAGTCTTACCATTAATGCTATATTCTGCCATCATATTTGAACTACAAAAATGAACCACCTCACACTTATCTGGGTTGAACTCCACCTGCCACTTCTCAGCCCAGTTTTGCATTATACCAATGTTCCGCTGTAACCTCCGACAGCCTTCCACACTATCCAGAAAACCTCCAACCTTTGTGTCATCAGCAAATTTACTAACGGAACCCACCACTTCCTCATCTAGGTCATTTATAAAAATCACGAAGAGTAAGGGTCCCATAGCAGATTCCTGAGACACACCACTGGTCACCGGCCTCCATGTAAGATATGAACCACCAACAACCAATTTTTGCCTTCTGTGGGCAAGCCAATTCTGGATTCACAAAGGAATATCCGTTTGGTTACTATGCCTCCTCACTTTCTCAATAAGCCTTGCATGGGGTACCTTATCAAATGCCTTGCTGAAATCCTTATCCACTACATCGACTGCTCCACCTTCATCAATGTGCTTCGTCACATCCTCAAAAAATTATATCAAGTTCTTAAGGCACAACATAGCCATGCTGACTGTTCCTATACATATTATAAGTCTCAAAATGTTCATAAATCCTGCCTGTCAGGATCTTTTCCATCATCTTGCCAACCACTGAAGTAGAAGTCACTGGTCTATAATTTCCTAGGCTATCAAATACTCCCTTTCTTGAATAAGGGAGAAAAAAAAAAACATCCGCAACCCTCCAATCCTCCGGAATCGTTGCACGCCATCCCTACAATCACTAATATCCTATTCCGTAGTGAATACTGAAGTAAAGTATTCATTAATTACCTCTGTTAACTCCTGTGGTTCTATAAACACTTTTCCACTGTCACACTTGATTTTCCACACAATCCACTACACCCCCAACCTTTGTGTCATCAGCAAACTTAATACCCCATTCCTCCACTTCCTCATCAGGTCATTTATAACAATCACAAAGACTAGGGGTCCCAGAACAGATCCCTGAGGCACACCACTGGTCACCGTCCACCATGTAGAATATGACCCGTCTACAACCAATCTTTGCCTTCTGTGGGCAAGCCAGTTCTGGATCCACAAAGCAATGTCCCCTTTGATCCCATGCCTCCTTACTTTCTCAATAAGCCTTGCATGGGATACTTTATCAAAAGCCTTGCTAAAATCCATATACACTACATCTACTACTCTTCCTTTATCAACGTGTTTAGTCACATCCTCAAAACATCGTTCAGGCTCGTAAGGCACGACCTGCCTTTGACAAAGCCATGCTGACTATTCCTAATCATATTTTGCCTCTCCAGATGTTCATAATTCCTACCTTGCAGGATCTTCTCCATCAACTTACCAACCACTGAAGTAAGACTCGCTAGCTTAAAATATCCTGGGCTATCTCTACACCCTTTCAGAGGTTGGTCCCCCGGCATTCAAGTGCAACCGGTCCTTTTTGTGCAAGTCACGCCTGCCCCAAAAGAGGTCCCGATGATCCAGAAATCTGAATCGCTGTCCCCTGCTCTAATCCCTCAGCTACGCATTTATCCTTCACCTCTATCTATTCCTATTCTCACTGTCGTGAGGCACGGGCAGTAACCGCGGGATTATTACCTTTGAGGTCCTGCTGCTCAACTTCCTTCCTAACTCCCTGTAATCTGTTTACAGGACCTCCCTTTTCCTACTTATGACATTGGTACCAATATGTACCTCGACCCCTGGTTGTTCTCCCTCCCACTTCAGGATTCGTGGGCGCTATGAGAAACATCCCGGACCGGGGCACCTTGGAGTCAAACAACCATTCGCGTTTCTTTCCTGCGTCCATAAAATCGCCTATCTGACCCCCTAACTATAGAATCCCCTATCAGTGCTGCCATCCTCTTCCTTTCCCTTCCCTTCTAAGCTACAGAGCCAGACTGTGTGCCAGAGGCGAGGCCACTGTTGCTTCCCCCACATCGTTCGCCCGCGGAACAGTACTCAAACAGAAGTAATTATTGTCAAGGGGTACAACCATTGGGGTACTCTCTAGCCTCTGACTCTGACCCTTCCCTCTCCTGACTGCTACCCACTTGTCTGTCTCCCTAGGCCGCGGTGTAACTACCTGCCTATAGCTCCTCTCTATCACCTCCTCGTTCTCCCTGACAAGACGAAGGTCATCGAGCTGCAGCTCCAGTTCCCCAACACGGTCCTTAAGGATCTGCAGATCTACGCACCTGGCGGAGATGTGGCCGTCCGGGAAGCTGGGAGCCTCCAGGATCTCCCAAATCTGACACCCAGCAAAGACCAACGGCCTCACACACATGCTTTCTGTCCAATTCTACACAGGCAACCTACCTCGCCTCAACCCGTTATCGTCTAAGCCCCGGTGAGCCAAAGCCTTCCTACTCTGTCTCCATCTACTCCATCACCCGCTCCTTCGTTGCCCGCTCTGTAAAGCCTTCTCGCTTTTAAACTCTCCTCGCTGTTCTCACTGGCTGACATCCACGCGTTTGCGCAGTCGTGCCCCAATAGAAAGCGGCAGTGAACAAACGGATGACCAGAGAATCTTAATGAAACAGTGTCTGGTGATACCGGAAATACCATTGTGACTATCTCCCACAAGCAAATATCACAAAGTGTCCAGTCACCTGTGTCACTCACAGACCAACCACTGGATTACATACTGTCCAATCCGCCGGATCACACTCTGTTAGTCCACTGTGTAACGCACTGTCCGGTCACGTGGGTTGAACACTGACCATTACCTTGAGACACACATTGTCCAAACCCCTGGGTCAAAGACTGACCTTTCCATTGATATGCACACTCTCCGGTCATCTGGTAAACAGACTGACCATTAGCTTGAGGCCCATGCTGGCCAGTCCCTTGGGTCCCATCCCGTCCCCTGGATGTTGTAACAACTATACAATTCATTGGCAACGTCTTGCTCAGAGAGTTTTGTGTGCAGTTCTTGTTGCTAAACTAGAGGAATGATGTGATTAAACTGAAAACAGTGTAGTGGAGAATGACCAGTATGGTACGGGATGAATGTGTTGGGTTTTGTATTATATGGATTAGCTGGGACAGTTTGCCCTGCAGCACAATAACTTCAAGGATGACCTTGGACATGTACATTATATAATCAGGAACGTATATAGGTTAGATTGCCGCAGTCTTTTTCACAGAGTACAGGAGACCAAGACTAGAGTGCATATTTTTAAAAGGGTCAAAAGGTACATTTGTTCATGTGAAGGGTTATGGGTATAAATTACGTGCTGTGAGAGGAGGGACCAAATACAAATAAAATTACGAAGTTGCGAAAACGTGGGCTGGAAAATATCGAGAAGTAGTCTTGGAGGGAAATTTGGTGAAAGCTGCAAGGAAATCGGGCAAGCACAAAGCTAATTAGATCAGCATGAATCAGATGGGCCGAATGACTCATTTCCAGACTGTTATCTCTGTTTTATTCCACCTGGAATCATAGAGATGAGCACAATCACAATGCATATAGGGGTCAGAGACAGTTGAACGCTGATTATACCGGGTTTCCCATCAAAGTCCCAGGGAATTTAAAGTCAGGTAGCAGGTAATCTCAACCCGGAAATCCTGGGAAAAATACAGTATCCTCATTGGCCAGAATTATGCCAGAGCACCCTTAGAAATCTACTTCTTCCTCCTCACAGAGATACCCTCATCCTGTCAAGAAATTACAAATCCTACTGTTTTTTTACATCTTCTCGTGTTTTCACTGTAATATGGATTTGTAATATTTACGGAGAATTACCCTTACTGTTTTTATTTCTCTTTAATGGGTCACCGTGCATTATCAGTGAGGCCATTGACCTGCAATGCTTTCTCCACGATCATCGTCAATGTTCAAAATAAATTAATTGTCAATGTACGGTCAGTACACTTATACTGAGAGTAGAAAAAAGACATACAATAGAATTAATGAAAGATTAGAGAGAGAAGTCTGACAAGCAAACAATCTGCAAACAAAAGCTTTGTAAATGCAGTAAACAGACACACAGGTAGATAAATAAATAAATAACGGATATGAGAATAAGAGTCGGTGATCCTGTTTAGGTTGTGTTCAGTGATCAGTTTAATGTTCAGGTGAGTGAGGTTATCCACGCTGTTTCAGGACCCTGATGGACAAAGAGTAATGACTGTTCCTGATCCTGTTGGTGTGAGACCAAACGCTCCTGTACCACCTGCCTGATAGCAGAAGTGGGGAGAGTGAATGGTCTGGATGGTGGAGTTACTTGTTGATAGATGCTGCTTCCCTGTGACAGCGCTCCTTGGTGAGCAGGGCACAATTGTGGGGAAGGATTTTCCTGTGATGGCCTGAGCTATGTCCACCACTTCTGACAAGCTTTTCCATTCCGGAGCATTGGCGTTTCCATATCAGTCCGTGATGCATCCTGTCAGGATACTCTCCATTGTTCCTCTTTCGAAAGTTTGTCTAAACTTCTCAGTTCACCACGGGTACACATTCTACCTTCACTTGTTCATACGCTCATTTCAACTACTAAGATGTAATACGCCGCCAATATATTTCATCTCCCCTGACGGGAGGTTCAAATGGGAAACTACGCTTTCTGCTTCTTCCCCAAGGTAGGGACACATCGATCGTGGTTTAATATATTTCCGCAACGGCAAGACAGCCAGATAACTCTGCAACAGGGAGAACAGTCCCAGCTTGTCCCGATTCCCCTTATTGCTCAATAGCTTCACTCCAGGTAATATCCTCTGGAATATTTTCTTTGCTTTTTCCATACTAATGTCATCCTTCCTTTGTCCTGCCCATGTGTATAAACAGTTCCAGGGAATCGTGCATCTGTACTCTTGGCTCCCCATGTTCTACAACATTCTTCAGGACCCTAATATTCACTGTGCAACTCTAGCTCTGGTTTAACTTTACAAAGTGAATCTATTCCGGCGTGCACTTTCCACGTTTGTCTCAGTCTCCTTATAATCTTATATCACCCCATTGTAACACCGATTTTGACGTCATTTGTAAACTTACGAACGGTATTAACAACTTTATCTACCAAATCATTAAGATAAAAAAAAACAAACAGTAGACCTGGCGCCTATCCACACCACTGGGCACAAACCTACAAATTTAATAGCACTCTATTATTAACCCTTTGAATCCTTATGCATAGACAATTTCATATACAGTTGGCTCGCTTGCCTGCAAAAAAAATATCCTCCATGTTATTTATGGTGACGTATATGAACTTTGATTAAACGAAAGTGAACATTGAACTTCTAATACACCAAAGATTACTGGTAGCAAAGTGTGGAGTCGATAATTAGCATGTTTGTCCCATTAGCTGATGCACAGAATAAACGTACGCAGAGGTCTTGTGACGTTTATAACCTGCTGATAGGGCCAGTTTACTGAAGGGTTCTATTAGTACTAGAGATTACAGACCGAATATTTCAATTACTAGATGCACATTGTCTTATTCAAAGACTCGGCTCAGATTTAAATTATTAATTTCCCTCTATCTATGGTGCATGACCCGCTGAGTTCCTCCATCAGTTTGCGTGTTACCAGATCGAATTAGCCTCATAAAATGACATGGGATTCACTGTAATCCTACTCACCAATGACATTACTTTGGTTCCGATGTTTATCTCCTGCTATTTTAGATTCCCAGTGCCCTGCCAGCATTGATTCTCCTTAAACGTCTTTTAAGAAACCCACGATCACCACTTCTCCACAGCCCAGATACTGATATTGAAATACCGAAACAGAACACAAATTTATCTACAATGAAGGGTCTCCTGATCCTCAGCAATTCTCAATGCTGGTAATGTTCTCGGCTCGGCTACAGAAAACAGGGAACACAAAATATCTGAAATCCTAGAAATGCTCAAATCATCTGGTTTTGAATTTTATAAATGAAAGTTGGAGACATCTTACACATCAGGGCCTGTCTAGAGGTGATGCAGAAACTGATCCTGGACTTTTACACAACCCACAAGCCCGCTGTTGCATTCCAGTGTTTCAGACACAGCCACCTGATTCGGGAGACGCTGCTCCTTTCACTCAGGTGAAGCTTTGCATGGTGAGCGGAGGAATTCCACCATTACCGGTGTCAGGTCCCTGCCCTGGAAATGTTGAATTGATTCATTATTAATGCAGCTTTACCAGTGGGATGAATGACCATGCGTCATGAAACTTCTCTGTGCTCCGTTAGGACCTGTTTAAGTTGCTTCATCTGAACTATTGTGCACCAACAGGACAGAATGATATTTATAAAGATCCCAGTGAACATACCTGTAGCCATTCTGATTCTGACTGGCGATTGTTGATTGTCGTCGTCTTTTTCAACTTTGATCCCGATGCAGGAAAGCTCCACCTGCTGGTGATGCCCTGAATTACACAAATCAAGCTGAGTCAGATAGAGAGCGATGACTTTGCAAATATGGTAGTATCTCCATCCCCTGTTTCAGCGCAGCAGCTGGCTCAGGGGCTAATCATTCCCCGTTATCATTAACTTCCACGCCATGTGTGTATGTCCATCCAGTGATAGCAGCGCACCCTACTGATAGGGTCATAGAGCAACAGAGTACAAATACAGACCCTTCTGCCTGATGAGACAATGCTGACAACAATGCCCAGCGAGATGGTCCCAATTTCCTGTGATGGATCCATTTACCCCCTTGTCTCTTCACTCCATCTTCACATCCCAACTGATTCTAGAACTATACTATTGTGCCTGCCTCATCCGCTTCCTCTGGCACTTGCCTCCACAAAATTACCAGCCTCTATATGAAACCGTTGCTGCTGGTGTTGGTTTTGCAATCTATTTACCACTCCTCTGACCAATTAGATCCCCTATAAGCTACGATAATCTGCACCGTGAGCACCGTCTACTAATTTTTTGTCATCCGTGAACTTACAGGTTAAGCCTTCTGCATTCGTATCGAGATCATTGCTATAAAATAACAAATATCTAAAGTCCCTACTTTGAGACCTTGCGGCGCACCACTAGTTACATGACTTCATTCAGAGCAGAAACCCTCTACCACTAAATTTTGCTTGCTACCTTGAAGGTAATTGTGAATCCATCTACATTGACCTCTTTCAATCGCATGGAATTTTATCTTCCAGACCAAGCTGTCATGTGGCACCTTCTCAAAGGCTTTGCTGAAGTCCAATGAACAGCATCCAAGCCCCTACCCTCATTAACAGTCATCTTCAAAAACCTTAAAAAAGTATTGTTAAAAAAAAAACAACTTTCCATGCACAATGCCATGGTGCACCTGATCAGACTCTGACGATCCAAGGATTGGTAGATATTTTGTGCGTGACTGGCACATATTATGGAAAATTATCTCTGGCATCTCCCATACACTTTTCTCCACTCACCAATAAACAGCCATGACGGAAACAACTAATAATATTTAGCTTCTCAAAATGCACAAAATTCCTGTCCCCAAGTATCCTTTCCAAGGTTTTGCCCACGACTGATTATCCCTTTTACATTTATTGAATTACGAAACATTTTCTCTACTCCAATCCGGTGTTTCGACGCCTGTGGGCACAAAGATCAGTGTCAATGCCCCTGTAAACTCCTCCCTCACTTCCCGTAGTACCGTGGTGTATATTGGAAGCTCTATCGACAACTCTTTCTTAAGATTGCCGTGTTCCTATATTAATGTCTCAATCACAGCCCATCTCCTTGGTAACTCTGAAACAAGAAATTCATTAAGAACCTCACCATTCACCTCATGCTCCAGACAAGTTTCCATCTTTGCTCCTGTGTAGTCTCACTCTCAAATTATTCATCCTTCTGTTCTTCACTCGTGTAAAACGCGATTTCCTTTATCCTCCTCGCCAACGACTTCTAAATCCTTCTTAAACTCCTTCCTCACTAACTTATAATTCTCTGGTGCTTTTGCTGAATATTCTTTTCCTAACCCTGAATAATGCTTAATTTTTCCTCTTGCCTAAATGTTCCTTACCTCTTGTGAACCATGATTCGTTTATCTAAACATCATTTCCCTGACTGCTGGGCAAATCTATTTAGAACCCTGTAAAAGTGTCCCTGAAACCACCGCCACAGATCCAATGTGCGTTTCCCTGAGAAACATTTTCCCAATTTATGCTCCCATGTTGCTACCAAGACCATCATAAGTGTCCATCCAATAATTAAATACTATCCCGTACCGTCTGCTACTATCATTGACCATGATAAAAGTTGGGGTGTTGTGGTCACTATCTCAAAAAGGTAACTCGTCGAGACTTCTGTCTCTTGATCAGCTTCATTGGCTCAACTCCTCTAGTTAGCCCATGCACATACTATGTCAAGAATTCTTCCTGGACACACAACACATTCTGCCCCATTGACACATTTTGGAACAAGGAGGTGGGATCAACGTCAGGAATGTTGAAGTCAACAATGACAACAACCCAGGTGCATTTGCACCTTTCCCAAATCTGCCTGGTTAGCTTCTCTCATTAACCCAGTGGCTTTGGGGGAGGCCTATATAATGGACCAGTATGATAGCCCCCTTTCTGCTACTGACTTTCACCCACACTGAGTCGGTGAACGGTCTCTCCATGATGTCCTCCGTTCCTGAAACGTGATACCATCGCTGATTAGCCATGACGATTGTCCCCATTTTAACTCCCTCCATATGCATTCGGAAACAACTACACTTTGCAACAAACAGCCAATTTTGTCATTGTAACAGTCAAGTCTGTGTAACGGTGTTAACACGTACCATCCATGTACTGAACCATGCTCTAAATTACTCTTATTCTTAATGAATATTGTATTAAAGTACACATTTCAACCAACCCAACTGCTACATGATGCCCTGTCCGCAGTTAATCCTTCCAAAGCCTCTGTGAACATCGCACCTACCTTTATATCAACCGATCCATTATCTGACCCAATACTGTGGTTCCCATCCCGCAATAGCTGAGTTTAAACCGACCCCGGCAGCTCCAGCAGACCTGGCTGGAAGGATATTCTTTTTATCTCAAGTACAGGTATAACCCATGCCTTTGGTATAGGGTCAATTTGGAACTTTATTCCAATACCTATTTCTGCTTAATTAGAGGTTCATTCGTTCTTACAACTTATTTAGTAGTGATGCACCATCAATAACTCTCCGAAACGTGAGGAGAGATAAAGGCTCTTATTAGCTGGAAGAAAGAGCAAGCAGCAATTGACCACCACACTGCAGCCTGGAGACTGAGGCCGGGTGGGAGTCCCCAATCGCCTTTATACCAGGGTCCGTGGGAGGAGCCATAGGAGCAGTCAGAAGGGGGGGGCGTGTCCAGACAGGTATATGTAGTTCACCACAAGTAGAAAAGTATGATGACGCCAGCGTATGTAAATGTAAATTATTGGTTGGCATTTGCTAGTTAGGTCTTAATGAAATATGATGCTGGGACATTTGACTTCAAATGAGTTTGTTGCTAGCAGAGGATCGTACAACGCTACACTGGAGGGCAAGTGTATCATTGCAGCTTGCAAAAGCCAAAGGAATCAGTGACATGTTACTGTAATTCATGACGATTCCATATTTCCGCAATCACTACAGCGCGAAGCACTTGGGGCATCTTATAAAGCGAGGGAATTGTCAACGCATTTTGAGATGATTGTGACGTAACAGAGCCAAGCATGAAGGTATGGGATCCGAGGGGGCATTGCTCTGTGGATCCAGAATTGGCTTGCTCACAGAAGGCAAAGAGTGGTTGTAGACTACTCATATTCTTCATGGAGGGTAGAAATACTACCCCGGGACAAGTGGGCGATTTAACAACCATAACATTTCCCCATATAGTCCCTGTTCTTACCTGGTGCTGGACTCCTGAGTCTGGTTACAGTGAATCCGAGCATCTGAATTTTATTGTTCCTAACAGTAAGTGAACACACACTTTGCAATGTTCAGTTGATAATACGCTCATAAACCTGAACTTCTGTCTATTCAGCATGCAACACCACACCCTGTTCGGCAAAGCTTGTGTTAAATCATATAAAAACTTAGTTTCCATGATCGAGTAACTCTTACAAGTGGTCTGAACCAGAATTAATACTACAGAGCAAACGGCGCAGTAATGTCCTCTCTGTAGAATATTTAATCTGCCCCAGAGAGGAATCACAACCCGCATCCTGGTTCCGTTCGGTTAGTGTCGTTGTTTTTATTTATTGTTCACCTTGGGACCAGTTTATTGTCAGATTATGAACTCCATCAAGGGCTCAGGGCAAAGATCGTTGTGGGTTTCTTGCTCACAGAAAGAGGAGAAGAAAGGGCGCTGTCAACTGTTGTAAATTATTGTGCATTTGGAGCCATTTATTTTTTGTTTCCTTTTGAAAACTGGGCATTCTGTAAGTGTGCCCCGGCTGCCTGAAGGAGGTACTTCAATGTCAGCCTGTTTATAAAGACCCACTTTAACAGAAGTCCGCAGTTGCACCATTACAGAAATGGGCCGATTGTGGAGCAACTGTGCCGAGATAAACATCTCCCAGAGATAACAACCGGTCAAAGTCAAAAGCAAGATAAGAACGCCCTTCCCCTTCAGTTTATTACTCACTTACTGCAAACAAGCTACCATGTATCTGTAGAATCATATGAAATTATGATCATGTCCCGCTGGCGAATTTGCCCGGCATCGCGCTTATTTTACAAATACATCTACCGTTCCTCGTCTGAGATCGATGGAAAAAACACCAAACATTAAATTCACATGGTCTCTTATTTGTCGGAGTGCGCTACTGGTATGTTGCATTAGTAACAGGACATTCACCCCTTCAGTCCTGCTCCCCCATTCTCTATGATCACAGCTGGACTGTGATCTCAGTGACACATCCCTGCGGCCGTCTGCAACACTTCACTCACTTGCCTGTCCAGAATCCGTGTTATGCAGAATGAAGTACATTGAAATAAAGCTATGTTTCTCTTTTCCTTTGTGGAAGAAAATTCCAAAGACACATTAGTCCCACCTCAGAAAAATAACCTCATCTGTCTTCATCTGTTTCAGCTGCCCCTACAGCAGCAAACGTGTTCTCCACATTCCTGTCTTGACTTCGCGTGATGTTCAATGTCCCCATCAAGGGATCAATTCAAAGGATCTAATCACCAGCGGATAAAACCTCCTCACCTCCTAAATAACAAGGAATCAATCAATTCCCCATCCTTATCGAATACCAGCGAATACAACACAGTGGTCAGGATTGAAGCGGACGGGCAAAGTCATCAAAAACCCCGGACATGCAATCAGTGGCCACATTACTAGGTACAGGAAGTACATTGTAAAGTGCCCACTGGGGGTAGAATTTGCTATTTTTACCTACGGCCAGTGAAAATTACCACATTATTTGTTAATGTAAATATCACTGACAGAAATGCCTCGTCTTTCCTAACAAACAACACATACAGCATAATCGAGCACACAGATCCGTAAAGCCGCTCAATTTCAATGATAATATTGATACAGTAGAAATATTAGAAATGCTGTCGTTAGAAGTAGGCTTATTAAAACAACATAACATTCCCGAATACAGTCCATGTTCCTACCTGATGCAGAACTCCTGGGTCTGGTTTCAGTTAATCCGAGTATCTGAATTTTATGGACACTAACAGTAAGTGAACACACCCTGAGCAATGTTCAGTTGATAACACGCTCATAAACCTGAAGTTCACCCTATTCAGCATGAAACGCCACACCCTGTTCCACAACGCTTGTGCTAAACCACACAAAGTCTCACCTTGCTTGAGTGAGTGTTTCTAACTTGTGGTCCGAACCAGAATAAAAATACTTCAGTGCGCGGAATTTTGCCATCTCCAGAGAGAAATCACAACCCGCATCCTGGTTCCGTTCGGTTGCAGCCGTCGCTTTGTGTTATTGTTCTCCTTAGCACCAGTTTATTGTCAGATTCTAAGCTCCAGCGACAGCTCAGGGCAAAGATCGCTGTGGGTTTATTGCACAGAGTGAGCAGAAGCAAGGGCGCTCTCAACTCTGATTAAATATTATACATTTGGAATAATATTCTCTTTGAACAGTGCACATTCCATTTCTCCTGATTTAACTGTGCCCCCGTAGCCTGGCGCTGCACTGATTATAAGTTGGCCCTTTTAGAAGCCATCTTTAACAGTCGTCCGCAGTTGTAAACTTCGGGTAATGGGCAATGGGGAGCGGCTGTGGCGAGATTACCATATCCCAGAGATAACAACCGGTCAAAGTCGACAGCAAGGTAAGGATGCGCTTCTCCTTCAGTTTATTGCTCACTTTCTGGAAGCAAATTGCAGAATCACAGCGCCATCAGTTGCATTTTAGACCATTTCCCGTTGGTGAATTTGCCTGACATCGCATTTACTTTGCACGTACATCAATCGTTTTTCATCAGTGCGTGATGGGAAAACTCGAAACATTAAATTCACTGGGTCTCTTTTATGGCGGAGGTTGTTGCTGGCATATTGAGTTAGTAGCAGGATATTCTGCTGTTTCTATTTGAAGAAATAGCAGGCGCGATAGAGAGAGGTGAATATATTGATGTTGGGTACTTGGATTTTCGAAAGGCCTGTGACAATGTGCCACACTCGAGGCTGCTAAGCAAGCTACGAGCCCATGGTGTTACAGGAAAGATTCCAGCATGGATAAATCGGTGCCTGATTGGCAGGAGGTCTTATGATCTTATAGAAATGCAGCTTCCCTGGAGGTGGAGGAAAGAGGACACACCAACAGGTGGAACTGGCTGTGGGAAGACATGGTTTGTCAGGTCTGAGAACGAGTGCAATGTACCATAACCTTCAGACTGAATCAGAAAACCGTTCTGAGGGTATTTGAAATGTCAGAAGCAGGGGAGATGTGATCACATGTGCAGAGGGCAGGGGTTGTGTCTCCATCAGACCCTCAGTGAGATGGTTCAAGTTACAATGTGCAGGGATGAAAGCACAGTGTTTGGAGTCTGATTTAATCACTGACTCTGACACAGTGAGAGGGGAGTTTTGCTGTAACATTAATGGAAGAAGACAAAGGAACTTCATCAATTGCCAGATGTTCAGCTGAAGTGTCCAATCTGTATGTTACATTGACAGAAACAGATATTCCCAGTGGTGACAAAGAGGTGCAGTCTGGTTTCTTTCATGTCGGAGAGGGGTGTGGAGTTTTGAAATCAGTGCCCTGTGGTGCCACCATATTTAATTTAGCATGTCTGGAGTGGTGGATCTCACAGCACGGAAACAGGTCTTTGGTCGGCCATACCTGTTCTGACCATCCACTCACTTTCTACACTGGTCCCATCTATCAGCACTCGGTTCATAGCCGACTGTATCACGGCAGTTTCAATGCTCATCGGAATTATTCCCTGGATCACCTCTTGAATAATGCATCAACATGAGGTACTCGCTAGTTCTCTAGGAGTTTGCTTGTGGCTAGGCAGGACACAAGTAAATTGGTCAAGGCCCCAGCAATCTCTTCACTTGGCTCTCTCTGTAACTTGGGGTATATCCCATCAGGGCCTGGAGACTTCTATGACTTAATACACTTTAAAAGAACCAACACCGTCTCCACCGTGTATAAGAGTACTCTCGGCACTGATCGCCATATAATCCATGTCTTTCTCTTTGGAAAATACTGATGTAAGTTATTCATTAAGGACATCACACACATTCTCGAGGGCTCTGTTTGATTCGACCTTCCTGAGCTTTACATATTTTCCTTTTCCTGCTTGACTAAATTCATCACTTCTTTCCACGTTCTCTTACGCTGCCGATCTCGTCATTTCTTCGTACTGGAATATACCCGTCCTATACTCCGTGTAGATGGGTTATAACCACCCTCCACATGTCAGATGTGGACTTGCCAGAAACGGTTGCTTCCCATTAACTTTCCATAGTTCCTGCTGAATGAATTCCAAATTTACCCTGATCCAATTCACTACCTTTCCGCAAAGTCCACACTTTCCTTCTCTATAGCTCTCTTAAACTTAAGGAGTTCTGCCCTAACTGTTCACCCATCAAATGGTCGGGTATCTAGCTAACATAATTACCCCAATCCAGCTCAAGTACAGCTCCTGCTTTTATTGGACTATATACAAAGAGATTTAAGATGTTATCCTAGAGAGCAAAAATAGTTTAAGCTAGAGAATTGGGGAGGTTTTTAATAATCAAAAGAAGGCAATTAAAAATAAATAAGCTGTGAAAATGTGAAATATAAAGGCAAGCTAGATAATAAGATAAAATAGGATCCCAAAATAATGTAAAATAATGAAGCACAATAAAGTACCATATTCAATCGTGATTAATATGCATAAAATCTAACATGGTCCGGTCTCCAATATTCCCACTAATTACTATTTTTGCCGCTACGTGGAGGAACCATTGCTCTGAGCCGGAAATGTTCACACGGCCCGAAAAAAGCGCGGCATCTCCGATATGTTCTTTTTGTAATGTGCATCTATGAATATTTAGAATGGACTGTCAAAAATACTTTTAAATTTATCTATTAATGGAAGGATATGATAAAAGACAGTACAACAAAGAAAAAACTCTCAGGTTCCATTAACTTTTTATCAAGCTACATTCAAATCCGGGATGGGAGTATTTTAATTACAGCGCGGACACACAACGGCGCAGCTCAGAAGGAACAGTGACAGTCTCTATCTCCAGGTTGCCCCAAATTGTAACTGCGTTTCGTCCACTACCTCGTCAGCGACTTCATGTTGTTGGAAACAGGAAAATTGCAAAAATCAGCACGAAATCTCACCCATATTCAAATTCGAGATAGGTGATGGCCCGTCTAAATGGTAAATGCACTAAATGGCCGTGTTATTAGGTAAAACTGTACAGCCGCTCATTAATGGGAATCTGTTAATTGCGTGGCAGCAACTTAAAGGATAAAAACATGCAGATGTGGTCAAGGAGTTCAGTTGCTGTTCAGGCGAAACATCCGAATCAGGAATAAATGTGGGCTAAGTGACTTTGACTGTGAAATGATCGCTGGTGCCAGACAGGGTAGCATGAACTTTACGGAAACTTCTGGGACTTTCACACACAGTTCGCTCGGTTTACAGAAAATGGTGAGAAAAAAAAACGGAAGAAAATCCAGCGAGCAGCAGTTCTGAGGGTGAAAACGTCTTGTTAATCAGACAGATCAAGGAGATTGGCCAGACTGGTTAAATCCGGCAGGAAGGCGACCGTAACTTAAATAACCATGCTCTCCAAAAGCGGGGTGCAGAAGAGCGTCACTGAAATCCCGAACATACACTCAGTGGCCACATTATTAGGTACAGGAAGTAGATAAGAATTGCCCACTGACTGTAGACGTCCATACTTTTATCAACTGTCAGTGAGATTTACGACAGGATCTTTTATTTTAAATATCACTGCCAGATATACACTGTCTTTGCTCACAAAAATATACAGAATAAAAAAAAACAAACACGTTTCCGTAAATCCAGGCAATCTTCTGGACAATATTGAACTGGTAGAAACTCTAGAAATGCTATTGTGACAAGAGGGGTTATAAAACACCATAACATTTCCCCTTGTGGTCTCTGTTCTTACCTGGTGCTGGACTCTCGAGTCAGCTCTCAGGGAATCCGTGCATCTGTATTTTATGTCCCTAACAGTAAGTGAACACACCCTGAGCAATGTTCAGTTGATAACTCGCTCATAAACCTGAACTTCTACTTATTCAGCATGTAACGCCACACCTTGTTCCACAACGCTTGTGTTAAACCACACAAAAACTCACCTTGCTTGAATGTCTTTCTAACATGTGGATCGAGCCAGAATTTCAGTACAGATGCAATGATTATGTTTCTCTCGAAATTTTCATCTGCTCCGCTTCCTGGTTCGCTTCTGTTGGTGTCGTCTCTTTGATTTATTGTTCACCTTAGGACCAGATTATTGTCAGTTTAAAAACTCCAGCGACAGCTCAGTGCAAAGTTCGCAGTGGGTTTATTGCACACAGAGAGGGGAAGGAAGGGCGCTGTCAACTCTTGAAAATATTTTCCATTTGTAGTATGGTTTTTTTTGTTTGTTTTCTTTTGAACACTGGGCATTCCGTAAGTGTGACCGAGCTGCCTGGAGCTGACTAGAAGACACATTCTTAACAGAAGTCCGCAGTTGGTCCATTACAGTAATGGGCCGATTGTGGAGCAACCATCCCCCAGAGATAACAACCGGTCAAAGTCAACAGCGAGATAAGAACGCCCTTCCCCTTCAGTTTTATTACTGACTGATTGGAAGCAAGCTACCATGTCTCTGAAGAATCATATGAAATTATGATCATTTCCCGCTAGCGAATATGCCTGGCATCGCACTTATTTTACAAATACATCTACCGTTCCTCGTCTGAGATCGATGGAGAAACACCAAACATTAAATTCACTTGGTCGCTTATTACTGAGAGTGCGCTCCTGGTATGTTGCATTAGGAACAGGACATTCACCCCTTCAGGTCTGTTCCGCCATTCTCTATGATCACAGCTGGACTGTGATCCCGGAGGCACAGCCCTGCGACCACATGGAACAATTCACTCCCTTGTCTGTTAAGAATTTGTGTTCAATGGAATTAAACACACTGAAAGAAAGCTCCGCTTCTATTTTCTTTTGAGGAAAAGATTCGAAAGACACACTAGTTCCACCTCAGAACAATAACCTCATCTATCTTAACCTGTTTCAGCTCCCTCTACAACAGCAAACATGTTCTCCATATTCTTCTCTAGACTCCGCGTGGTGTTCAAAGTCCCCAACAAGGGCTCAATTCAAAGAATCTAACCACCAGCGGATAAAATCTACAACCTCCTAAATAACAGCGAATGCAATCAACTCCCCTTCTTAATCGAATACCAGCGAATAGAGCGCATTTGTCAAAATCGAAGTGGACGGGCAACAGCCGCAGAAAGCCCCGGACATGCACTCAGTGGCCAAATTATTAGGTAGAGATTATTAGTATCTGAATTTTATGGACACTAACAGTAAGTGAACACACCCTGAGCAATGTTCAGTTGATAACACGCCCATAAACTTGAACTTCACCCTATTCAGCATGTAGCTCACAACCCTTGTGTTAAACCACACAAAGACTCACCTTGCTTCAGTGAGTCTTTCTAACTTGTGATCCGAACCAGAATTATACTTCAGTCCGCGAAATTTTACCAGCTCCAGAGAGGAATCATAACCCGCATCCTGGTTCCGTTCGGTTGGTGCCGTAGCTTTGATTTATTGTTCACCTTGGGACCAGTTTATTGTCAGATTATAAACTCCAGCGACAGCTCAGGGCAAAGATCGCTGTGGGTTTATTGCACAGAGACAGCAGAAGGAAAGGCGCTCTGCACTCTGATGGTATATTATGCATTTGGAATAATGCTCTCTTTTGATCAGCGGACATTCCCTTTCTCCAGATTTAACTGTGCCCCCGTAGCCTGGACATCCACTGATATTAAGTTGGTCCTTTTAAAAGCCATCTTTAACAGTTGTCCGCAGTTGTAACATTTTGGCAATGGGCAACTTGGGAGCGGCTGTGCCAAGATTACCATCTTCCATAGATAACTACTCGTCAAAGTCGACAGCAAGACAAGGATGCCCTTCTCCTTGAGTTTACTGTTCACTGATTGGAAACAAATTGCTGGATCACAGCGCCATCATATGAGATTTAGACCATTTCCCGGCTGTTGAATTTGCTTGACATCGCATTTAATTTACACCTACATCAAACTTTTTTCATCAGTGACGGATGGAAAAACTCTGAACATTAATTTCACTGGGACTCTTATTTGGCGGAGGCTGTTGCTGGCATATTGGATTAGTAGCAGGACATTCGGCCTCTCAGTCCTGTTCCACCATTCTCTGATTCTCTGATCTCAATTGAACTCTGATTTCAGCGGCCCAAGCCTGCACAGCCTGCAACACGTCACACCCCTGACTGTCAAGAAACTGAGTGTTCTGCGGAATTAAACATATATATTAAAAAAATCCCAATCATTTAACTTCCCGCAAATACTTGTACTGCATGCCTTCTCTATGCCTATGATGTTGGCGTTGAATAGTGTTCTGCGCAACGGTTGTATCATCTTCCTTTATAACACATCTCTTCTTTAGTAATATCGTGTGCTTTTGAAATTCCTTTCGGAAACTACAGCCAGTGTTGTTCTGCTGTCATGCCTGCCTGTGTTCTTTTCCAATCCATTCTGGCGAAATCCTCTCTAATGGCTCTGTAATTCCCTCTACTCCACTATAATTCTGGTGCATCCAATTTTTTTTTCAAATTTGAGGGAGAATTCGATCATATCGTGATCATTTTCACCAAAGTCCTCTGATCAATTCCGGCTCATTACACAGTATCTCCCGATGGGCTCAACCTCGAGCTGTTCTAAAAAGTCAACGCGTAGGAATTCTAGAAATTCCGTCTCTTGGACTCCAGGATCAAGATGATTTTCCCAGTCATGCAGAATATTTTAAACCCTCATGACGATTATCATACTGTCCTTTCGACAGGCATTTTTTTTATCTCATTTTATATTTTGTAGACCATCTCCTGATTCTGGTTTGGGTTGTCTGTAAATATAACTCACATAATGGTTTTTAATCCTCACAGTTCGTTGTTCTATCCACAATGATTCAACACTTTGCAACCCCATATCACCTCTTTTAAATGATTTAATTTCACATTTAACCAAAAGAGCAACACTGCCCCTTCTCCATTCTTGGCTAGCCTTTTACTGCAATGTATATCATTGACATTCTCCCAGTTATAATCTTCCTTCAGCAACGATTCAGTGATTCTTACAACATCCTATACACGTATTCCCATATGCAACTCTGCAAGAAGTTCTTCAACCATGACTAGTATACTACGGGCATTCAAATAGACCGCCTTCAGTCCAGTATTCACCCATTCCTATTTTTCTCACCTTTTACGTTCCATCTTATCCGATTGCATGCAATTTTGTTTAAACCCACCAGAAAATATCAGCTTACCTGCCCGCCAGCACATTAGACCCCTCTGATTCAAGGGTAACCCGTCCCTTTGGTAAAGATCGTTCCTCTCCAGAATCTCCTCCAGAAACTGCAACACGATCTCATTCTAATCGTTAATGTCAATTGACTAAAACGACAACAAATCGTCCCTGTGTTCGATTACCCCAGCGACAATCAGCACACTTCAAAGATTATCTGTCCGACGTTAGTGGATGGTCGCATAACCGGGTCCTGTGATAGACACCAGCTGCTCATACGACCATCTTCCACCAGCTCACAGAACTGCATGTACCCCTGATCGGTGAGGTGGAGGGTAACCATGTTTGCTCAAATGTGACCTGCAGTCTAGCGGAGGAAGGGAGATCTATACAACTCTTTTATTTGGTCCATCTTCAGAAAACAAATCTCTGGGCATTTTCCAGTGGAGAAGAGGATAAAGAACCTAAAGTATGAAAACGGTGCAGCTTGTTTTCAGTGGTGCAGATAATGGAACACACCGGGAAAAATAAAAATATCCTGTTTACTTCACTTACAGCTTTCTTCAGATGTGTTTTCTTCTGATGTCCAAAGCTGTCAATAATGTAGTAAATATAATTGTTAATATATATTCTCTGCGTCTAAAGATACGTTTAACATATTTTAAAATATTGTGAATACTGCAAATAAATGTTTATGTTTATGTTGTTTCAACCAGGCTATGCACAAAAAGAAAGAGAATTATTGCACATCACATATCAGATTAATTACTGTCAGAAATAGATCGAGCTAACCCTTTGTAGTTCAGCACATGCAGAAATATAGAATACGCCACGGGTTGGTATAGAATGAAATAACACACATTATTGATAATGATTTTGCAATAATTAGAAATGTTTGCTCCAATAGGAGTGAACATTCAAGACAGAGTTCTCTGGAAAAAGGAACGGATGTGAAACACAGTCTTGATCAATCTGCCGGAAATCTTCGCCGATCACAATCAGACTCATCTCTGGGACTTTATGAACAGCCACTCTCTGGAATGGAACTACAGATCAGCGGACAGGAAGCAGAGTCAAACACGAGGAAATCTGCAGATGCTGGAAATTGAAGCAACACACACAAAACGCTAGTGGAACGCAGCAGGCCAGGCAGCATCTATAGGAAGAAGTACAGTCGACGTTTCGGGCCTTGACTGTTCTCCATCTCCCTCTGGTGCTCCCTCCTCCTTTCTTTCTCCCTAGGATTCCCGTCCCATGATCCTTTCCCTCTCCCTTTTGCCAATCAACTTTCCAGCTCCTCCCCCTCCTGTCTTCTATCATTTAGGATTTCCCCTATCCCTCCCACTTTCAAATCCCTTACTATCTTTTCTTTCAGTTCGTCCTGACGAAGGGTCTCGGCCCGAAACGTCGACTGTACTTCTTCTTGCTGACGCTGCCTGACCTGCTGCGTTCCACCAGCATTTTCTGTGTGTTGCGGGAAGCAGAGTGTAATAATGGAACGTCGGAATGATCAGGGGCTCTTTATTTCAATAAGTAAAATGGCCTACACTTTCAAACAGGTCGCTGCTCACACTGAAGATATCATTGCTTGAATTACATCACTGTCACTGCTGTTCAACCTCAGCCGACTGAACTGAGATGATGATCTCACTACTGGCCTCGCGGATAACGTCATTACTATTTCACGCCCATCGTTGACCATGTTACTCATGTTGTTGTGTCTGGAATCTTAAATCTGACGACAGTGATGATGTAACTGCGATTCCTGGTCACTCGCTGAACTCCATTCCAAAGACACCAATATTTGAAATTCCTCCTTTATGCGTAGAATTCAATTAGCGATTTATTCACTGCTGTTGTGACCCTTGCAGCCAGCTGATTTTCGATTCTCCAGATGAAATTGATCAGCAGATTGCAATCCTGTTTTCTGTACATTACTCGTTTCGTTTTTAACTGCGTGGACCGCAATGACAATACTGCTCTAAATGACAGCGGAACTAGCAGCACAGGTAGAGAATTATTCCAGCTGCTACTGCCCTGCAGCTTCACCGCTAATCTCTAAAGCAGGATCACCGCCTACGCCGTGCACTGGATTTTCCCTTAAAGGCGCAGTTCATATAGCGTTATCATAATGCTAAAAGATTGGAATTCGTCAAATTGCATCTGGTCTGGTTTTTATGCAGTATAGGTATCCACTGCGCACTAGATTGGAAATTATATTAAATGCACATCAAAAGATAGTTCCTTTTTTTTTACAGAACGAGCGACGAGGCGAAGTGATTTAAGATCGCAGTAATGTAGTTTCGTGGAGACACGATACTCATTTCAACTTTAGCTTCCACGCAGACGATGTTTAAAACTCTACCTGTCTACCATAAACATATGCAGTGGATAAATCATAATCAGCATTTACTACATTACATCTGGTGGAGTATTGCATTGTCACAGGTTACGAAGGACAGATGTAACAATATTCATAATATCAATGGCCGCTCACACGCCGACAAATATAAAGGCTGTTTGTTCAGCGAGAACAAAACTCAACAGTCAACACCTCAGCATTTACATCATTGATGGGATTTCCCTTACCCTAAACATCATGATCATATGCTGATTTTTTTTCGCAAGAATATCAGTAAACACTGAAGTTGTTGTGGAAGAACGTTTATTGTGTTTAATTTTTATCATTATATTGGGCAGGCGTAGCACACCGAATAGACCGGAGAAAGCGCAGGCTGGTGGGTTGGCAAGTTTGCAGACGACACACAGGTTGGTAGTGTAGAGGATTGTTGAAGATTGCAGAGAGACATTGATAGGATGCAGAAGTGGGCTAAGAAGTGGCAGATGGAGTTCAATCCGGAGAAGTGTGAGGTGTTACACTTTGGAAGGACAAACTCCAAGGCAGAGTACAAAGTAAATAGCAGGATTCTTGTAAGTGTGGAGGAGCAGAGGGATCTGGGTACATGTCCATAATCCCTGAAAGTTGTTTCACAGGTAGGTAGGTAGGGTATTTAAGAAAGCTTATGTGGTGTTAGCTTTCATAAGTCGATGGATAGGGTTTAAAAGTGATGTAATGATGCAGCTCTATAAAACTCTGGTTAGGCCACACGTGGAGGATTGTGTCCAGTTCTGGTCGCCTCACTATAGGAAGGATGTGGAAGCATTGGAAAGGGTACAGAGGAGATTTACCAGGATGCTGCCTGCTTAGAGAGTATGGATTATGATCAGAGATTAAGGGAGCTTGGGTTTTCCTCTTTGGAGAGAAGGAGGATGAGAGGAGACATGATAAAGGTGTACAAGATATTAAGAGGAATAGATAGAGTGGACAACCAGCGCCTCTTCTCCAGGGCACCACTGCTCAATACAAGAGGACATGGCTTTAAGATAAGGGGAGAGAAGTTCAAGGGGGATATTAAAGAAAGTTTTTTTTTCACTCAGAGTGGTTGGTGCGTGGAATGCACTGCCTGAGTTAGTGGTGGATGCAGATACACTAGTGAAGTTTAAGAGACTACTAGACAGGTATATGGAGGAATCTAAGGTGGGGGGGGATTATATGGGATGCAGGGTTTGAGGGTCGGCACAACGAAGGGCCTGTAATGTGCTGTACAATTCCATGTTCTTATCACACAGGGTTACACATCAGTAGGACTAAAGGGATTCTTTGCACACAGACCGAAGAAATTTGTGATTTATACGTCAAATCTAAATGTGATTGCTGTTCAGTTGATTAGCATATAAAGAACCTGAAGTTACATAATCATCTGCCGTTTGTATTCAATGGCTGGACGTAAGGGTGCCTACAGGAGCATGCAATGATATATTTATTCGGCACTTACTCTGCAATGGTTTATTGAACGTTACACGACAGTGCTTGCCTGACTTTTTTTTTGTGGCAAAGAAATATGTTTAATAGAACATATATACTTTTAATCAAACTTTTCCCAGCTTGAAACACATTTTTTGTCAAATTTATTGCTATCGACAATTCGAATAAACGTGCCCGTTCCGCTGCTTCTAGATCTCTAAGCTGAATTCTAAGGGAATTCCCTGCAAACGCAACAGAGATAAATAACAGTCAGGAAGAGAAGTTTTAGTTCAGCCTTTGCAGGCTTACAAATATACCATGTGTTACGTACCCGTGACACGTGACAGTGGTACCCTTGTCACGTGACTGGGGTTGAAGTTATACTGGACATGAGGTAATGGTGGAGTGATGTCATTTTCCCGCCAGTAGAGGTCATGTGACAGGTTTTTTCTACAGGGTATAAAAGGGAGACCCACCCTGTCAGGTGGGGCAGTTCGTGGCAGGATTTGCCAAGATGACTTCATATCACTGTGTGATTTAATGTGATGACGCAGTTTAGTTAAAAATGAAGTTTTATATAATGCCTAAAGTTTAAAAGGTCAGAGCCAACGGTTTCTTTGCTAATGGAGAGTGAAGTTTGGAAGACAAATCGAGAAGAATCGATTTTCGACGATGGATTGACTTCGACCTTGTGTGATCCTCATTCGGAAGGATTTCGTTTACTATTCTCACGATAGTCTCCGCTGGAAAAAGCGGGAGATGGAGAATATTGTGGAAGGAAGGTCAGTCACTTTAAGTTGTTATATTTAATAAAATTCGACGTGGGAGTTCGACGCTGGGAATCGAAGGACATCGACGTGGAAGAGAATTTACATCGCTTTAAAAAATCTCTCCTTTTAAAAGTACCGTGAGCTTTTGAACTGTCGGCATATCGCTTTAGAGAACTGAGTTCTTTTCAATACCGCTTTGAAGACTGTTTGGGACTGCAACGCTATTAAGGACTGTTTGAGCAGCTGAGCTCGGATCATTGTTTGGGTTTGTTTACTTTTGAAGGGGGTTTGTTATCAGTGTTTAATAAACGTGTTATTTGTTATAAAACCCTTCGTCTAACTCATCTATAATTATTGTTGCCTGAATACGTAACATAAATGTGGGGGCTCGTCCGGGATTGAATTTGTTTGAGTTTAATAAGCTTTTTGGATTTTGAATCGGTGTTTTGGTAACGGGGATTGCTCGATTTTCTTTTTGTTTGATTGGCTTGTGAGTGGTATTCGGCAACGATGAATATTGATGAGTTTCTGGATTCGCCAGTCGCGGATTTGTTAGCGAAGGCGAAAAAAACTGAAGTCTCTGAACTTGCTAATCGGTTGCATCTTAAAGGGATTTTGCCAACTACATCAAAAGCTGTAATACAGAGAAAGATCGCATCACATTTTGTGGCTTCGGGTGCTTTTGAAGAATCGATTTTAGAATCGTTTCCAATAAGTAATCTGGAGATGCAGTTGCAAATTGAACAAATGATGTTAGAAAGGTGTAAATTGGAAGCTGAGCAAAAGCAGAGAGATTTTGAATATGCAATGGCGAAATTAAGGTCTGTAGAACAGTCTGCTGATTCTAAAAAACCGTTTGTTGCTAGCCAAGAAATTAAATTGGTCCCTCCATTTAGTGAAACAGAAGTGGAAAGGTATTTTCAACATTTTGAAACTATTGCTCGGATGTCAGAGTGGCCGAAAGATAAATGGTCAGTGTTATTACAGAGTGTAATCAAAGGCAAGGCAGAACAGGTTTACACAGCTTTAACTGCTGCGCAAGCATTAGATTATGATATTGTGAAAGAAAATATTCTCAAATCGTATGAATTGGTCCCAGAAGCGTATAGGGAAAGATTCAGGAGTTTGAAAAAGTCTGTGGAAAAGACTTATGTGGAATTTGCCTATGATAAAGCTATGTATTTTGAGAGATGGGTTTCTTCTAAAAATGTAAATGAGGACTATGAGACTTTGAGAGAGCTGATTTTAATGGAGGAATTTAAAAGAAGCATTCCTGTTGAAGTAAGGACCTACTTAAATGAGAGGGATACTGATAAATTGCAGGACTGTGCTAGATTAGCTGATGAGTATGTTTTAATCCATAAGAATAAATTTCCTCAGGGTAGAATTTTCAAGAGGAAAAATAATATGGAGACTCCAGGTAAATTAGAGATTAAATCAGAGGTTAATGAGAGAGGTAAGGAGGAAGGAAAACCTGTGAAGGAAAGACAGTTTGGTCTTATTTGTAACTATTGTAAGAAGCCTGGCCATGTAATAGCTAACTGTTTCAAATTGAAAAGGAAAGAGAAGGAAGCAGTTCCGGATGCTTGTGTGCAACATACTAAAGCACTTGTAAAGTTACAGGGTTTGGTAAACACAAATGAGGATTTGTTAGAGTCTGACAAAGTTAGAAAGGGATATGATCATTTTATAACTGAAGGGTTTGTATCCTTGAAAGAAGGATCTACTCTGGTGCCAATAAAAATTCTTAGGGATACTGGAGCTTCTCAATCACTGATGTTAGATAGTGTGTTGAAGTTTAATGAAGAGAGTGATACTGGTGAGGTGAATTACATAAGAGGTGTTGGAAGTGATTTTATGCCTGTACGTTTACATGAAGTAAATTTAAAGTCAGGGTTAGTTACAGGATATGTTAAGGTAGGATTACAGCATAGCTTACCTGTGAAGGGTATTTCTTTATTGTTAGGTAATGACTTGGCAGGTGGACAAGTTTTTCCTGAAGTGCATTTGACAATGGAATCAGAGGTACCTGAGGTGAATTCTGACACAGATTCTTCTTGTGTTGTGACTAGAGCTATGGCTAAAAAAATTGATGTGCAGAATGAGGTTGTTACTCATGACTGTTCAACTCAGGATTTGAGTTTTGAGGATGTGTCAGAAACTTTCTTACCTTCGTTGTTTGAACAAGATTCTGGGAGTAAGTCTGACTATGAAGATTTATCTCTGTCTCGGAAGGAGATGATAGCAGAGCAGAATAGAGATCCTGAGATTGTAAAATTAAGGGAACAAGCTTTACTAGGTAGTGAAATTGAGAAGGTGTCAGTAGGATATTACTTGGAAAAAGGAGTGTTGATGAGGAAGTGGAGGTCGCCTACAATTCCTGCAAGTGAGGAATGGAATGTTGTTTACCAGGTAGTTGTTCCTAAAGTTTATCGGAATGAGATTTTGACTTTAGCTCATAGTGTGCCTTTAGGTGGACATCAAGGGGTAAGGAAAACTGTGGACAAGATTTTAAAATATTTTTACTGGCCTGGTTTAAGAAAAGATGTGGCGATGTTTTGTAAGACGTGCCATACTTGTCAAATTGTGGGTAAACCAAATCAGGTTACACCAGTAGCTCCATTACAACCTATTCCAGCATTTGGTGAACCGTTTTCTAAAGTTATTGTAGATTGTGTTGGTCCATTACCAAAGACAAAAACTGGTTATCAGTATTTGTTGACTATCATGTGTACTTCGTCTAGGTTTCCAGAGGCAGTACCACTTAGGAATATAAAAGCTAAAACTGTGACGAAGGCTCTTATAAAATTCTTTACTTATTTTGGATTGCCTAAGGAAATACAAACTGATCAAGGTAGTAATTTTATGTCTGGATTGTTTCAACAGATAGTTTATAAATTGGGAGCTAAGCAAATTACTTCGTCTGCATACCATCCAGAATCGCAATGTGCTTTGGAGAGGTTTCATTCTACTCTCAAGAATATGATTAG
Source organism: Hemitrygon akajei (assembly GCF_048418815.1). Taxonomy (NCBI): domain Eukaryota; kingdom Metazoa; phylum Chordata; class Chondrichthyes; order Myliobatiformes; family Dasyatidae; genus Hemitrygon; species Hemitrygon akajei. Next base: position 5,128,260 of record NW_027331939.1, on the reverse strand, counting down.
GACATATTGTGTGGAGAATGAAGGTGACTGGAATGAGAGTATAAACCTACTTTTATTTGTAGTAAGGGAATCGGTACAGGAATCTTTAGGGTTTAGTCCATTTGAACTTGTGTTTGGGCATAGAGTTAGAGGACCTTTAGCTTTATTGAAGGAACAGTGGATTAGTAAGGAAGTGCATACTAATTTGTTGGATTATGTTTTGAAATTTAAGGACAGGTTACATAGAGCCTGTAGTTTAGCCAAGGAAAATTTAAAGTTGGCTCAGGAGAAAATGAAAACTTGGTATGATAAGGAAGCTAGGATGAGGATGTTTAAGCCTGGAGATAAGGTGTTGGTTCTTTTCCCAGTGCAGACAAATCCTTTACAAGCTAGATTTCATGGACCTTATGAAATTGTGTCTAGAGTTAATGATGTGGATTATGTAATAAAAACTCCAGATCGTAGAAGGTCAACACAACTTTGCCACATAAATATGATTAAACCATATTTTGAGAAACAATCTGATACTGTGACTGTTGTGGTTAGTGAGAATGAGTTGGATTTAACTGGGAACATGATAGATGATTCATCTGACTTTCATTCTAAATCTAACATTGTTTCTGTTAGGTTACCTAATTCGACTATTTTGGAAAATATGGATGAGAAATTAGCACATTTACAGCTAGAGCAGAAACAACAGATGAAGGAATTGATTTTTAAGTATAAGGATTTGTTTCCAGATGTTCCGAGAAGGACTACTATAGCTTCACATGATGTAGATGTTGGAGATGCCAAACCTATTAAACAACATCCATATAGGATGAACATGGAAAAATGTGAACTTGCTGAGAAAGAAATTGAATACATGTTAGAGAATGATATTATTAGACATTCTAACTCGAATTGGAGTTCGCCATGTGTTATGGTGCCAAAACCTGATGGTAGTATTAGGTTTTGTACGGACTATAGGAAGGTGAATGCTGTAACGAAAACAGATGCATATCCAATTCCTAGAGTAGATGATTGTGTAGATAAAGTTGGGAAAGCAAAGTTCCTTACAAAGATTGATTTATTGAAAGGGTATTGGTGTGTTCCATTAACGGACAGAGGTAGAGAGATTTCTGCATTTGTAACTCCATCTGGGTTATATGAGTATAATGTTCTTCCATTTGGGATGAAGAATGCCCCAGGTACTTTTCAGAAGATGATTAATTCTGTGATTCAGGGTTTGAAAGATACTGATGCTTATATTGATGATTTAGTGACAGGAAATGATACTTGGGAAGCACACATTATTGCGGTGGAGAAATTGTTTGAAAAGCTTTCAAAAGCTAACTTGACTATTAATTTAGCCAAGAGTGAATTTGGACATGCTACTGTGACTTACCTTGGTTATGTTGTAGGTCAAGGTAAGGTAGCTCCTGTTCAGGCAAAAGTTCAGGCAATTTTGGAAATTCCCACTCCGACGGGGAAAAAAACTCTCAGAAGGTTTTTGGGAATGGTAGGATATTATCGAAAATTTTGTAAGAATTTTGCTAATGTTGCCCTTCCATTAACTAACCTTCTGCAGAAGAATGTGAAGTTTGTGTGGACAGTGTTTTGTCAGGAAGCATTTGAAAAATTGAAAACAATGATATGTGAACAACCTGTGCTTAAGGCACCTGACTTTGAAAAACCTTTTTCATTAGCTGTGGATGCTAGTGATGAAGCTGCGGGAGCAGTATTGATGCAAAGGAATGAGGGTGATGAGGTTGATCATCCAGTAGCTTACTTTTCTAAGAAATTTAATAAGCATCAAAGAAACTATTCAACAATAGAAAAAGAATTGTTATCTCTTGTTTTAGCTTTGGAATATTTTGAGGTATATGTTGGTACAACTCAAAAACCACTTATTGTTTACACTGATCATAATCCGTTAGTTTTTCTGAGTAAGATGAAAAACAAAAACAGAAGATTGTTAAATTGGAGTTTGATGTTACAAGAGTACAATATTGTGATAACTCATATTAAAGGTAAAGATAATGTGGTTGCTGATTGTCTATCTCGATGTTGAATGTACAATGTTTTTTTTTGGAGTGTTTTTTTTTATTGTAACACTCCTACTGTATTATATATTGTGTATGTTATATAATTTATACATTTGTTTTTTTTTTTGTAAGTAGTTGTTAAAAAGTTTTGTTCTTGTCAGACCAAAAATGTTTTTTTTGGAGGGAGGTGTTACGTACCCGTGACACGTGACAGTGGTACCCTTGTCACGGGACTGGGGTTGAAGTTATAAAGGACATGAGGTAATGGTGGAGTGATGTCATTTTCCCGCCAGTAGAGGTCATGTGACAGGTTTTTTCTACAGGGTATAAAAGGGAGACCCACCCTGTCAGGTGGGGCAGTTCGTGGCAGGATTTGCCAAGATGACTTCATATCACTGTGTGATTTAATGTGATGACGCAGTTTAGTTAAAAATGAAGTTTTATATAATGCCTAAAGTTTAAAAGGTCAGAGCCAACGGTTTCTTTGCTAATGGAGAGTGAAGTTTGGAAGACAAATCGAGAAGAATCGATTTTCGACGATGGATTGACTTCGACCTTGTGTGATCCTCATTCGGAAGGATTTCGTTTACTATTCTCACGACAGTCTCCGCTGGAAAAAGCGGGAGATGGAGAATATTGTGGAAGGAAGGTCAGTCACTTTAAGTTGTTATATTTAATAAAATTCGACGTGGGAGTTCGACGCTGGGAATCGAAGGACATCGACGTGGAAGAGAATTTACATCGCTTTAAAAAATCTCTCCTTTTAAAAGTACCGTGAGCTTTTGAACTGTCGGCATATCGCTTTAGAGAACTGAGTTCTTTTCAATACCGCTTTGAAGACTGTTTGGGACTGCAACGCTATTAAGGACTGTTTGAGCAGCTGAGCTCGGATCATTGTTTGGGTTTGTTTACTTTTGAAGGGGGTTTGTTATCAGTGTTTAATAAACGTGTTATTTGTTATAAAACCCTTCGTCTAACTCATCTATAATTATTGTTGCCTGAATACGTAACACATGTCTCTGGAAAATGAAAACAATTCTAGTTTCCATAGACTTTGTTGAAATACCATAGGATTGCGGACACTGCTCAAGTGAGAGGAAACATTCCAAGGAACCGAATAAAGAGGAAAAAATAATAATAAAATAATCCGAATAACAGATTTAGAGCACTGGTGGATGCTTATTTCTGTGTGATCTTCAATCGAGGGTAAATTGTACAAAGTTACAGCGACACGTTTGGGGCCAACAAATACAAAGTCACTTTATAGAAAAATACTGATTCTGCCTGTATTAAAGCGCATCCAATCACTCCGACACATTGCAGACAGCTGAACAGCATCATCGGCCATACAGTGGAAATCTCTGTCTGTCTGCGGCCTGGGCTTTGTATGCGATGTGGGGGGGCTTATGATCATCGGCCATACAGTGGAAATCTCTGTCTGTCTGCGGCCTGGGCTTTGTATGCGGTGTGGGGAGGCTTATGATCATCGGCCATACAGTGGAAATCTCTGTCTGTCTGCGGCTTGGGCTTTGTATGCGGTGTGGGGAGGCTTATGATCATCGGCCATACAGTGGAAATCTCTGTCTGTCTGCGGCCTGGGCTTTGTATGCGGTGTGGTGAGGCTTATGATCATTGGCCATACAGTGGAAATCTCTGTCTGTCTGCGGCCTGGGCTTTGTATGCGGTGTGGGGAGGGTTATGATCATCCGCCATACAGTGGAAATCTCTGTCTGTCTGCGGCCTGGGCTTTGTATGCGGTGTGGGGAGGCTTATGATCATCGGCCATACAGTGGAAATCTCTGTCTGTCTGCGGCCTGGGCTTTGTATGCGGTGTGGGGAGGCTTATCATCATCGGCCATACAGTGGAAATCTCTGTCTGTCTGCGGCCTGGGCTTTGTATGCGGTGTGGGGAGGCTTATGATCATCGGCCATACAGAGGAAATCTCTGTCTGTCTGCGGCCTGGGCTTTGTATGCGGTGTGGGGAGGCTTATGATCATCGGCCATACAGTGGAAATCTCTGTCTGTCTGCGGCCTGGGCTTTGTATGTAGTGTGGGGAGGCTTATGGACCGTAAGGAAGCGACTTGACTTTTCTTGCTAATTTCTGGTTCAGCAGCAGCAGGATTTTACAGGAAAGTGAGATACAGTGCCCATGTTGAAGATTGGTAATCTACTAGTATATAAGGATGACATGAAAAATAATAATCAGCCTCTTGTGAAACCACAGAAAGACCGTCGCAAAGAATACTTATTGACCACTCAGTGATCTGATCCGCATTGCGCTGGAGGAAACCCAGTTGCCGACAGTTACCTCCATCATTATTATCGTTGTATCTCTCTCTGTCTCTGTCTCTGTCTCTGTCTCTGTCTCTGTCTCTCTCTCACCCTCTCTCTCTCTCTCTCTCTGACTGTCTCTTTCACTCTCACTCTTCCCTTCCTCCCCTTGTCTATCTTTCTTGCCCACCTGCTACTCCTGTCGAACATGAGAGCACATTTGCACAAATGGCTGACGGTCCCTTTCTGTCTCAGAAAACCTCTACTTTCCACGCTAATGCCGCTCTCTTTCAGAAGCGCTATTTTCTTCCATTCATCTTACACCAGCCAAGATGGATCAAATGTGATTTTTGACTAATTTACCGCTTTGCTAACCGGCGGGTTTTAAAGAAAATTCATATACTTGCTCATTTTGTACTTATTTCCTCTTCAAACCGTGTTAAACAGGTGCAGTAGGATATTTTTAAAATTAATTTTATTAATTTCAGGATACGTGGTCACAGCAACACTTATCTACACACTTCTTCCTCAGTCACCTGGTAGACCAAGGGTTAACTCTTCCTGCAGCTTTACGGAAGTCTTTTCAGGGTAGGCTGCTGACGTCACCGGAGATTTTTTTTCTCCCTTCTTAATAAGAGCCCCGTTCACTCGCTTCCCCCAGTTTCAGCGAGAGCAGCTTCCCCTGCCACGGACAGATAACCGGAGCTGCAGTGTCAGGGAGAGTGAGGACGGACTGGCTCGTTCTGTCATGGATCGGAATCCGGGAAGCGCAGCCTGGAATGGGAGAAGTGTCTTCTGGATGTTTCCATATATTTCTACAAATTACTGGGTACCGGTAGATTTTCGAGTTACACATGTTCTCGTCGCCATTTAGGTGGTTTTCTTCCCCGTCCTCGCCATTATTGCTCTTCCTGGTGAGTCTCTTTATTACGTCACCGCATTTTTCTTATCACGTGTACCTCTCATTATAATAATTAATGATGCTGTCGCACTGCAATCTGTTAATTAAACAAACCTTTTTTCCTATGCACTTTGGTGGTTTTCTGTCCCGACGATCTCTGTTCAAGAGAGTATGTGGTGGCAGTGGTGCCACTCAGTGGTGAACAGTCGCTCAGCACAGCAGCCTTCCACCGAGACGTTGAACCATTGCATATTAAAATGGATCTCCGCTTTCCATTCGCTTTCTCCTCGCCGCGAGAGTGTCTGCGATGAATCAAGATTTTGTTTCCCCTCACTTGAGGGTCAATTGCAATTAAACTGGGTTCCAACCCCTAGTCTTTCCGTGGCTAATCGGTCTGATCGGTCATCTGTAGTCCAGGATTTCCGTGAACTTAACCAGGTCCCTCCGCTGTCAGGACCTTCGGCCGTGCCGACCACATTATCGAAGTGTCTTTCGCATTTTGGCTCCTATCTCGCCCTATAGGCTTGCGGGAGTTCCTTAGAAAACGTCGTTCGTTCTTCACGTTTCCACATTGGGTGTCGTTCAGCAGCGGCATTACGTTCTCTAAACTGTGAACATTTATCTTAATGGCTCCGCTTCCGCGCGTTTTGCGTTCGCCAGCTCTGTATCCACATTTCTTTTCCTATCGTTTCAGTTGGCAGCGTGAGGCTGCCGCAGAATTGTGTTGGATAAATCATCTAATTATCTGCCTTCCAGCAGAAAGAATGACGTTAGTATGACGACCCCTCCTCCGTTTCTCTCTGATCATCTCCAACAACATCGGTCGGATTAGAAAGTTAATAAGTTCGTTAGTTCCTTTCCAACTTCCATGTGCTGACCGAGGTGCCGCTGAAGCAAAGGAAGCATTGTCTCCGGAATATAATCACTGGTTGCATCTTCTGGCTCTGGCCACCCTCCTGCCCACTGTACTCATAAAATGCATTTTCCGATTGGGTCCCAAAAATTGCAAAATGCAATGATCTTTAATATATATTTTCACGCCAGCTGCATTTGACCGTGTGTAAAGCCTAAGGAACATATTTCTGAAAACATGATTTTTTTCTGAAAACATGATAGACCACAGTAAGTTCTTGAAATGCTGACCATGACGTATTGTTCTGGTGACAAATCAGTTTCACTGTTGCTGAAAAAATAAGGCATTTTCGAGACATTAATGACTCGCATAAAATTGTAAAGGCAGAAGTACAAGGAGGAGCTGGTGAGACTCGTGGTACGATTTCAAGGTAATACTCCCTCAATGTTGGCAAACAGTAAGTGACGTGCAAAAATAAGGTTTTGGACTACATCTGCAAATTCAGCCGCCCTGGCTAAGGATCAGGGACGGGAATTTGCGCCTCAGCCAGAGATGGTGGGTGTCAAGGATAATTATTTCATGGAGAATCCGCGGAGCATCATTCCGATCATTTTCCCTCAGCATGTACGGAATTTCACAACCATCGGCCGTCGTTATCTGTGTCCTTCGCTTTCCGTTTCGTTGCTGATATTCGATCGAACAGATTGCACTGATTACACTACTTTGCAAAACTGTTTAATTTTATTCAACTGGTAATTATTCCGTCAGGTACACTCACTTCAGTCATTGACACACATTACACTCGTTTTAAGAGAACTCTTCCTGTTTTATTTACCCTGATGGTTTATTCTGTTTGGCAGTGAACATGGTGACCATATTCATCCTGTCTCGGGCAAAGTGCGGCCTCTCCAGAGTTGTCACGTGCTATCTGGTTGCCATGGCAGCGGCGGATCTTCTGGTTCTTATCCTGGACCTGATATTGAGCAAGATTCCACTTACGTACATTCATCCCTTCGTCTTCACCCGCTCAATGCCCAAGGGGTGTAATATCCACGCTGCTCTGATTTACACCGCAACCGACTGTTCTGTCTGGTTCACCGTCACGTTCACCTTTGATCGGTTTGTCGCCATTTGTTGCCAAAAGTTGAAAACGAAATATTGCACGCGGAAAACTGCGGCCGTGGTTTTGGGGACAGTGACTGTGATCAGCAATTTAAAGAATATTTACTGGTATTTTCGACTGTCAGAGAAATACACATGGATAATTGCTCCATTCATTTGTCAACAGAGATATCAGTTTTTAAATTTCACGAACCAAATTGACCTATGTTACTCCTTCCTCACCCCTGTACTCCCATTTGTGCTGATTCTGCTGACGAACGGCCTCACTGTCAGGCACGTCTTAGTCACCAGCAGAGCCCGCGGGAGACTCAGGGTTCCCGGTAACGGACAGAGCGCCAGAGACCCGGAGATGGAGAAACGCAGGAAATCCCTCGTTTTATTGCTGATGGTCTCGGGTAATTTCATCCTGCTGTGGGCACCTTTCAGTGTGTTCTCTGCGTGGGATCGGCTGAATTATCTTCCCATACGTTTGCTTCCGCCAGATTCCCTTCGAGAGCTGGGCATCATTCTGCAGCTTCTGAGCTGTTGTACAAACACGGCCCTTTACGCCGTTACACAGGCCAAGTTCAGGGAGCAGCTAAAGAATGTGGTAAAATCTCCGCTTGCCCTCATTGTTCCGAAAAAATCGTGACTTAGCGGCGTCGCCCGTCCAGATACCACTACGTTCTATATATTGCGGGCACTTTCTGTCCCTCTTGGCCCGGCGATATCCTTATTCCTGTCACACCTCACAAGCGGAAATTGCATAGACAAGCCCCTTATGCAGCTGCAATGATGGTCCCGAATTTGCTGGCTCATTTCCCTTCTTTGCCCTACTGATTGTAGTACATTTCGCCCAATGGTTCCACTGTACATTGCATTTGTCCTCCTGATACTTTTGTCCAGATGCAAGGCCATATTCCTGCGAGGTCATCTGTGTTCCCGAAACAATCCGTTCATTCCCGACAGTGGCGGCTGAATTGCTGCTGCGAGACCATTGACAACTGAATTGGTGCCTCTTCCTGCAGCCACGCTGAGCTCATTAATCTCATCTACACGGCCTGCAGCTTGCCACACCGATCTCAGATCAGGTCGCACCCGTTCTGATACCAATCTTGTCTCTCGAGATCTCTGTTCCCAACTCCAGGGAGAGGTTGCCTACCGACATCTTTTACAAAGCCATGCTACTGACTCCAACAGTTATCCTGACGATACTTTCTACCAAACGGACACTCGCAAAAGTGCTATTCCATTCTATAATTTCCTTAGATGAGAATTTCATCTCCAGACATTTTACGGTCAATGGAGATTCCCTTCCGCCACGATCAATGCTGCTATCACCATTCTCTGACGCATTTCCCCCAGGTACCATCACTCCATCCCACCCAGAATAATAAAAGAGATTGGGTCTCCTTGTCCTCAGGTAACACGCCACGAGCCTCCGCATGCAAAATATTTTACCGTAACTTCCACCATCTCCATAGCCACTCTACCACCAGGCACGACTTTCCCTCCCCCATCTCCGGTTTCTGCTGATCGTCCTCTGCGCGACTCCATTGACTACCAGCGGTCCGCACAAGTCTCCCTTATTCCTGTAACCGTACTGCAGACATTATTTCCAGCAGGTACTGGTTATTCCTGGACAACGGAGATCACACTGGCGACACTCTGCATTTCCAGTGTCCACTGTATTGCAAGAAATAAAATGCTGATATTCCATCCAGCTACAATCGTCAAAAACCAATTGTCATCAATGATGTCATTTACAATCCCTGTTGCCGCGGACAGAATGGTCCTGAAAGTTGTTATGGGCTAGATATTATCGAGTTTGGAGGAGAGATATTTTTGAACAAGGGCCCCATTGAGTGCCCACACGGAGATAGGAACATTATTTGTTGTTATTCTGATCTCAATAATATCGGCAATAGCCCAAAATGTTCACAGAAAAAGCTCGCTGTTTTATTTTTAAGTATCACATGGTATCGTGTTTATACTTGGAGAGATCTGATGTGACCGGGTCTTTTCACGACACATAAATAGTTCTACTAGTGGTGACATTTTCACAGATGAATCAAACTGCTTATCCTGTCAATCTCAAACATAACGATAATACCTGAATACGAACACGTCCGTCAGCTAAACCATACTACTAAACATGAATCGCAGATATCAGTGGCAGTAGGGACAGTGGTCATCCAGACCCAACTCAGATTAGATTCGAATAAATGTGTTGAACTGGCAATTGTCGATGAACGGATAACAGGTACAGTGCCTGTAAAAATATTCACATCCCCCGCCCACCCACCCCTCCCCCACTTTGAAGACCCTTGTAGCCATAGGCACTCGCATGGATCCCGGCGATTCCTGCCTTTTTATTGGCTACGTGGAACGGTCCGTGTTCCAAGCCGACAGCGGTGTCACTGTCCGAAATCTCCCGCGGGACACTGACGACAGCATTGCTGCTGCTTCCTGGACGCTGCTCGTTGATTTCATCAACCAGCTCCAATTTCCAACACGCCTTTAGTTTTACCTGATCCATTTCCAATCTCTCTTTCTCTGTCTTCCGAGCCAGCTTATCTACTGTCGTACATCATAAGTCCATCGACTCACACAATTACCTGAACTATACTTCTTCCTATAGAACCATTGAACCATAGAACACTACAGCACAGTACAGGCCCTTCAGCTCTCTATGTTGTGCCGACCCATGTAATCCTTTAAAAAAGTACTAAACCCACACCACCCCATAACACTCCATTTTTTTTTCATCCATGTGCCTGTCCAAGAGGCTCTTAAATACACTTAATGTTTTAGCCTCCACCACCATCCCTGGCAAGTCATTCCAGGCACTCACAACCCTTCGTGTAAAAAACTTACCCCTGATTTCTCCCCTAAACTTCCCTCCCTTAATTTTGTACATATGCCCTCTGGTGTTTGCTATTGGTGCCCTGGGAAACAGGTACTGACTATTCACCATATCTATGCCTCTCATAATCTTGTAGACATCTATCAAGTCCCCACTCATTCTTCTATGCTCCAAAGAGAAAAGTCCCAGCTCTGCTAAACTTGCTTTATATGACTTGTTCTCCAAACCAGATAACATCCTGGTAAATCTCCTCCGCACCCTCTCCAGAGCTTCCACGTCCTTCCTATAATGAGGTGACCAGAATTGAACACAATACTCTAAGTGCGGACTCGCCAGAGATTTGTAGAGTTGCAACATGGCCTCTCTACTCTTGAACTCAATCCCCCTGTTAATGAAGCCTTGCATCCTATAGGCCTTCTTAACTACCCTATCAACCTGTGCAGCGACCTTGAGGGATGTATGGATTTGAACCCCAAGGTCCCTTTGTTCATCCACACTCATAAGTAACTGACCATTAACTCTGTATTCAGTCCTCTGGTTTGCGCTTCCAAACCGCATCACCTCACACTTGTCCGGATTCAACTCCATCTGCCATTTTCCTGCCCAACTCTGCAGCTTGTCTATATCCTCTTGTAAGCTTCTACAACCTACAGCTTCATCCACAACTCCTCCAATCTGCGTGTCATCCGAAAACTTACTCACCCATCCTTCCGCCTCTGCATCCAGGTCATTTGTAAAAATCACAAAAGGCGGGGTCCCAGGACGGATTCCTGCGGCACTCCCGTAGTCACCGACCTCCAGGCAGAATACTTTCCTTCTGTAACACTTACCCAACAGGCCGGTATATGTCTAGGGGAAAAGGAGATCCAACCACTCACCAACTCCATCTCCCGTACACGCAGGTGCTGTGAGAATCAAGTTTACGCCTCGCGTACACACACAGTATCAAACTCACACCAGATACCTTTATGGAATACACTTTAAAGATTTTACTAAAACTAAAAGAGTACTAAGCAATACAGTATATATGAAGGAAAATAAATAAAGTAAAAGGCGCCAACTTATCAAAGTTCAGTCAGTTTAGTGCACATCGTTGGAGCTCAACCATCAAACCATTCGACCCCTCGTCACTTTCCTCCGACCTCCACGTCCCCGCACCTGGGACCACCCCCGGTGGTCGACCGAGCAGTGCAGCGCACGTCCACCTTCCTCGGTGTCTTCTTCCCGACTCCCCTGAAAACCCGCGAAAACCCCCAAGCTCCCAGCCCCACAAGCCAAAATAACATTCCCCATTGGTTAAAAAATGAATACAATCCCCATATCAGCAAGTCCAAAGCCAAACAACTGCGAGAGAAAACACTTATCAGACATAAAAGCATTCCTACTCTAGAAAACCAAAGAAGCCATTTTAATTAACATACGCCGTACATTGTACACTTCTACAACGTCCCTCTTCTTTCTGCCTTTAAGCCAATTTTTTATCCAAACAGCTAAGGTTCTACATCCCAATGCCTCTTGACTTTCTGGATGAGTCTCTCAATAGCGACCTTGTCAAATGCTTTGCTAAAGTCCATGTAGACCACATCCACTGCCCTACCCTCATCAATTTCTTTTGTTACCACTTCAAAAAAATCAATCAGGCTCCTGAGGCACGATCTTCCCTTCACAAAGTAATGTTGACTATCCAGGTGTAGAATGTACTTCGCCAAATGCTCGTAGATCCTATGCTTAAGGATCCTTTCCAGTAGTTTGCATACCACCGACGTAAGACTCATCGGTCTATAGTTCACAAGTTTCTCCCTATTGCCTTCTTTAAACAAGGGAACTACATTTGCCATTCACCAGTCCTCCGGCACTTCCCCTGCAGCCAAAGAGGATTCAAAGGTCATAGCTAATGCTCCTGCGATCTCTTCTCTCAATTCCCAGAACAACCTGGGGTGTATCATATCCGGCCCTGGGGATTTATCAGTCTTAAGCACTTCATCTTCCTTAATCTCCACATTGTCAACTGCACAGGCCCTCTCAACTTCGACCTCATCCTGATCAAGATCCTTTTCACTTGTGAATATTGAAGCAAAGTATTAATCTAGGACCTCCCCTAACTCCTCTGCCTTCAGGCACATGTTGCCCTCTTTATCCTTTAGCGGTCCCACCTTCGTTCTCGTCATCCTCCTATTCTTCACATACGCATAGAACGCCTTGGGGTTCTCCTTAATCCTACATGCCAAGGCCTTCTCATGCCGCCCTCGAGCTCACCTAAGTCCTTTCTTTAGTTCCTTCCTGGCTACACTATATTTCTCATAAGCTCCTCCTACTTCCTGCTTCTTATATCTAATATATGCTTCCTTTTTCCTCTTGAAGTGGAACAGGCTGAAATCCCGAGATTACTACCTTTGAGGTCCTGCTTTTCAACTTCCTTCCGAACTCCCTGTAGTCGTATTTCAGGACCCTTTCCCTTTTCCTACCTATGTTATTGGTACCAATATGTTCCACGACCTCTTGGTGTTCTCCCTCCCACCGCAGGATATCTTGGACGCGATCAGAAACATCCCGGACCCTGGCACCTGGGAGGCAAACTACCTTCCGAGTTTCTTTCCTGTGTCCACAGAATCGCCTGTCTGAACTCCTGACTATAGAGTCTCCTATTACTACTGCCTTCCTGCCTTCCTCTTCCTTTCCCTATCCTTCTGAGCCACAGGGCCTGTCGGCATAACTGTCTGTGTGCTTTTATCTATCTATCTATCTATCTATCTATCTATCTATCTATCTATCTATCTATCTATCTATCTATCTATCTATCTATCTATCTATCTATCTATCTATCTATCTATCTATCTACTCGTCTGTCTTGCTGCCTGACGTCTGCTGTCTGTTTTTGTCTGGTTGTGCTGTATCAGATATTGCGAATTTGATGGAGCGGAATTGACAAGGCGATTATCAATCAGAAGCACTGTGGACTTTGAGAAATGATTACTTTCTCAGTATTACTGGACAGATTTACAAAGGCTGACTGAATGTCGCGATCCAATAGGTAGCGGGACGGTAACTAGCTGTCTCTCACTTGGTGCCCCAGATTTAGCGGCATTGATGATATATTATTGGAGAGATCTCAAGTGCGAAAGGTAACTGAACGTTCACATGATCTGGCTGAGAAAATGTAGCACTGCGAGCGGATAATCAACTAAAATGAAAGTTAAAATTTTCAGCCATAATGTGGCGTCTGGACACACAGAGTAACAACGTACAAGGAAAGATTCAGGAGAAGATGAAGATTAACATCAAGTAATCTGTTCCCAACCAGGGAAGAGTTCCAGCGTTATTATTCCAACATATCAAAGGATGCCTGTCATTGACCCCTCTGGCACCAGGCTCAGAAATTGTGCCTTAATCATCTCGTTTAGTTCTCAATCATTCCCAGGTTCCACTACCTACAAACACATGCTTTCCATCAGCAAAGGCAGTGTAAAAATCCTGTGACCACAACTAGGAGCTGCCAGTTTGTTAGTCGACTCGTGTATGAGTAACCTCGTTCCATGGTTCTTAGGACTATCAGTTCTAAGTCTAGCATCGTTTCTGAATTCTCTACTAAAACCAAGACTCCGGGTAAAGACTCCTTTGGCACCCATTCCACGGTCGCTACGACGGTAACGCCTCCCGACTCGGCCTCCGCGCCCGTGTTCAGCACTTGGGTTCGTTCCACCGCCACGTCCTTGCGACACTGCCATCCAAGTCTCAACACTACATTTCGCCGTGGAATGGTTAGATGCCACTGTTCCTTTAAGAATCAGACTGCAATTGTTGTCTGCCACCTTCGCTCATGGAAAGTTCACCTGCTGAGTACTGAGTGCTAACTTGTTCTCCACCATCCATAGCTCTCTGCTTACATCCGCATGATCATATAGTTCCCCATCTCCCCATCCCCCCTTCTCTCCATCTCCCCATCCGGTAGAGTAGCAACACCTCCCCCACACGCCCCCACCCCATACCAGACAGTGATTCAGCCTGTCAGAATCCTCTCCAGAAGTTGTTTGAGTTTATTCATTAATCTCCTAATGAAGTACTGGATAGCCGCTGTTTTGCCTTCTTTATAACTGCATCGATAAGTTGGGACCAGGTTAAGTCCTCAGAGATCTTAACACCCAGGAAGCTGAAACTGCTCACTCTCTCCACTTCTGATCCCTCTATGAGGATTGGTATCTCTCTCCTTCCTGAAGTCCACAATGAGCTTTTTCGTCTTACTGACGTTCAGTGCAAGGTTGCTGCTGCGACACCACTCAACTAGTTGACATATCTCGTCCCTGTTCGCCCTTTCGTCTCCATCTGAGATTCGACCAAGAATGTTTGCATTTTCAGCAAATTTATAGGTGGTATTTGATGTGCACATTTGCTTACTCGATATACACATGGATGTAAGGAAGATTCAGGGATATGGCCAGGGTAGGAAGGAGGGATTACGGTTTGAGTTCCTTTGATTTGCTTTTTAGCTAGTATGGCAACACATTGTGGGCCGAACGGCCGTTGCACGTGCTGTATATTTTTAGACTCTATATCTGTAAATTTCTTCTAAATTTTCTTTCCATATGTAAAAGCACGTGTTTGCAGCTCTGGGCTGTAGTGACGCAATCGGTTAGCGAGCGGTACTTATATGGCAGTACGCGGCGGAGAAATGCCGAGGCTGTGAGTTCGAGCCTAGAGCACTCGTGATTTTTAATGCTTGCAGTGCCCGGGTGACTAAGCGTCTCTCAAGCTGAGCATTCCACTAAAATGTTACATTTGATTATGTGCTTCTGAGATTGTTATTTGTATTTAACTGCGAATCGATGCACCTTTGAGTGTGATCTGAGCAGGAGAATGTAAGTTTACAAACGTTGCAAGAGATCCTCCCTCATTCACTAAAAGGCATGTGCCCGCAGGGCTACAAACAATCTCCCTGCTTGGTTCTTTAGTTCAACACGCGTAGCCTCACATCCCGTTGTTGAAAGTGTCTGAGCAGATGATTTCTTTGCTGAATCAAGGCATCACACGTACCCCACATTCATATCTTCTTAGTTCAATTAACCAAATGGTGAAGCAAAGATCTCTACCTTTCCTGCAGCCATGCTTCAGAAATCCTCTAACTACACCTCATCTTGATTCGTTCTGTTGTCGATTAAACTCAACATTTACTTGCATCGGCGAATTGTTTCAGGCACCTGCGAAAAAAAAGAGATATTAATCGTAGCCTCAATAGGCACAAATGGTATGGAGATGCTGATATCTCTCTCCCCCTCTCTCAACATGAATCTGCATTCGTCTGTACCGAATTATAAAATAATTCTCACATATCCGGAGTTCACCAAGCCGCTGTTAAAGAGACGACAGCTCCCTCGTTTCTGCTGACGTGCTTCCGGCTGGAGAGTGATCACTCCACTGCGACCTCGGAGCTGATCGAAGCCGCTCCGTTCCTGAAGGCTGTTGTTACCAATATAATTTTCCTTCACAATAGGTTGTTTAATTGGCCGTTGATGTTTTGGTCTGGTTGCGATCCGAAGGAACAGATTGGACCGTGATCATTAATGAAATATCAGTGTGACGGTGTGTCTGGTGTCAGTGCGGATTCGGTGGGACGATTGGCCGTGATTCGTTACTGTACAGCTGGCATCATCTCACAAGTAAACCTGGCTTGTAACGCGTCCTGTTGTATATAAATGTATCGGCACGTGGTTCACTCACTTGCTTCAATTAACTTGTAATCTGAGGTGATGAGAACGGACGAGAGAGACAGACAGGATGAGAAAGCTTAAAGGCACTGTTAAATTTAGCACGTGAGCCCGAGCGCCACCCTGTGGAGACTACTGGAAGTTAGAGTACAGAAGGTGTTTTAATTCCTTGCCTATTAATACAACACAGTTTAGTTAACTGTCACATGTCGCGCCTTAACTAACACCCGACAGGAAATTGTTAATGCATATCTCTGTAAATGGCGCATAACCATAGAACCATCGAACATTACAGCACAGAATCAGGCCTTTTGACCCTTCTTGGCTGTGCCTAACCATTTTTCTGCCTTGTCCCACTGACCTTCACCTGGCCCATATCCCTCCATACACCTCGCATCCATGTACCTATCCAAGGTTTAATTAAATGTTCAAAGTGAGCCCGTATTTATTACTTCATCTGGCAGCTCATTCCACACTCCCACCACTCTTTGTGTGAAGACCCCCCCCCCCAATGTTCCCTTTAAACTGCCGCCCTTCACCCTTAACCGATGTCCTCTGATTTTTTTCTCCCCTTGCCTCAGTGTAAAAAGCCTGCTTGTATTCACTCTATCTATACCCAGCATAATTTTATATACCTCTATCAAGTCTCCCTTCATTCTTCTACACTCAATAAAATAAAGTCCTAACTGAAAACAGGAAGGAAGGATGGGCAATGTTGTGTACTTATTGCTGTACTTCAGAGCAGGGCGGGGGGGGGGGCGCCACGGGTCATTGCTCAAGAGCCCAAAGCATTGAGCGCTTTGCACGGTTTCTGTGGTGTAGTGGTTATCACATTCGCTTTACATGCGAAAGGTCCCCAGTTCAATCCCGGGCAGAAACATTGTTTGGGCTTCAGTGCTTCAAATGAACTTGAGACTCAACTTTTCAGTTTGCGTTCAAGTGTATTGTCATGGCATCCAGGTGTAAATATAATGAACATTCGCTTTTCTAGCAAAGGTCATTGTATTTCAAACCCGGCAAAGGTAAATTAAAGAAAGAAGAAATAATAGAAATTACATATAATTTACAGGAGAACCTAAACGGATTTAAACCTAAGGAGGTTCGTGGATAACGTACACTGCGTAACGGGAGAACCAGCCTTCAAACCTATTGTCATGTATTGTCCCATGAGGATGCATTGTGGTTTCAACGGAGCTCACATCTGAAATGTTCCCTCCAGACAAACATCGGGAAGAATAACCGTGTGCTGCAAAATTTGAAACCTACTTTAAAATGTGAAATCGCTTTATTTTCCTCCCCCCTGTATTCCACTCCTGCCTATTCCCACCATACAGACTCTCTGTTCAAATTCTCCACCACAGTATTCTAGGTTCCACCTTTTCAGTCTGCCTTTCCTCTCTCTCTCTCTATCTCTCCCTCTCTCTCTCTCTCTCACACACACACACACACACACACACACACACACACACACACACACACACACACACACACACACACACACACACACATTCAATCTCTCTGCTTCTCTTTGTTTTCTCTGTCGCGAGCAGCACCACAGCCACCCCACGTCAACCGCTCAAATATTTCTGCTTCGTACAGTTTAAGCCGCGATGGAAACAGTCGGTAACATCAGCATCTAAAATGGTCAGGTCTCGAATCTGCGATCTTCTGGTGATATTGCAGCGCAGACAGAAGTCAAACATCTTACCACTGGTATCGCACAGTGCATTCCAGTTAAAGGACCAGGGAGGAAGGACTGATCACAACGCTGACATCGTGATTCAGCAGGAATGTGGAAAAGTATGGTTAAAACCGTCCTGTGTAATGACGGTAATGTAGAACAGGAAAACTGGATACTGTTTAGTTTTGAGACGAGGTGGCGGTGGGTGATCGCATATTGCTGCAGAGTTGGGATCACGGTCCTTTTCAATATATCGAATTTGTTGTAACTCCATGTAAAATTAAAGCATGGGCGAAATATCCCGCGCACTGCATAAGGGTCAGTAACTGGCCGTGGAGCTTCTTCCGCAATGTGAACATCAGGAATAAATACTTATCTCGGAATACGTTCCGCCCCTGACTCAACGTTTAGAATTACACCGAAATAACTCCCGATCTTTCCCCGGTTACACTCTTATCTCTATCACCTTATTAAAACCTTACGGCCGGGCATTCTGATCAAACCGGCCACAATTATATTGTTTAACATTTCGGCAACGTAATGACCAGTGATGCTTTACTCCAGGATCCCACAGTGATGTGAAATGTTTGAAATGTATGCCACTGAAAAGTGATCAGTGAAAATGTATCCAGGGATATCAGTGGAGTCCAGTTGAAAAATAACACCTCGCCATTGGACGTTAATGAACAGATGGATGGTGTATTGACAGTGGTAATTTGTCCCGCTCAGCAGTCACGAGTTTGCATGTAAAATTCCGTGGCAACATTTGAGGTTTTGTGCTTCTTCGGCCCGGATCTTGTGCCGCTTTTCCACCGCCTCATGTACAGTGGCACGCAAATGTTCGGGCAGACCTGGACAAAGATTCTGTTACTGTGAATAGTTCAGTGAGTAGAAGATGAACTGATCTCCAAAAGTCATGAAGTTAAAGATGAAACATTCTTTTTCAGCATTTTAAACAAGATTAGTGTATTATTTTTGTTTTGAACAATTTTAGAGTGAAAGAGAATAAAAGGAGCACCAATCAAAAGCTTGGGCACCCCAAGAGATTTGAGATCTCAGATAACCTTTACCAGTGTCTCAGACCTTTATGAGCTTGTGAGGGCTCTGGCGTGTTTACTGTCGTCGTTAGGAAAGGCCAGGGGATGGAAATTTCAAAGCTTCATAAATACCCTGACTCCTCAAACCTTGACCCTAAAATCAGCAACCATGGGCTCCTCCTGGCAGCTGCTTAGAAAATAAATAAATGATGCCCCAAAACAAGAGAAGGCTATAAGAAGATAGCAAGGAGTTTTCAGGTAGCCGTTTCCTCAGTACGTAATGTAATTAAGAAATGGCTGTTAACAGGAAAGGTGGAGTCAAGTTGAGGTCTGGAAGACCAAGAAAACTTTCGGAGAGAACCGCTGGTAGGATTGCTAGAAAGGCAAAACAAAACCCCCGTTTGACTACAAGAGACCTTCAGGAAGATGTAGCAGCCTCTGGAGTGGTGGCGCACTGTTCTACTCTGCAGCGACACCTGCACAAATATGACCGTCATGGAAGAGTCATCAGAAGAAAACCTTTCCTGCGTCCTCACCACAAAATTCAGCGTCAGACGTTTCAAAAGGAACATCTAAACAAGCCTGATGCATTTTGGAAACAAGTCCTACGGACTGATGAATTTAAAATAGAACATTTCTTAAGTGTTCTATATGCATAGAAAGGTAAAATATGTATTATATACTAAAACGTTTGACTAACTGACGCTAAATAAACCGATATGCCTGTTCCGACTTCAAATCCGTTTTAAAAACGGACTCAAGAACGGAACTCCCTCATAACCCAGGAACTGCCTGTACTTTTAAATCATCTCTAGATTACTTTTCATACCTAATACAATGTAAATAGTTGGTATACTACATTGCTTAGGGAATAATGACAAGAAAAAATAGTCTGTACATGCTCAAACAACGAGTGCTGGAGAGAGAACTTCTGGGTTTTCTCGATCCACGGTTGGTTGAATCCGCGCATGCGGAATCCGCGGATAAGGAGGTCCGACTGTACACTTTGTTGAAGGCGTAGACAAGATTCTAAATGGGAAATAAATTCAAATATCGAAGGTGCAAAGACAATTGGGAGACCCTGTGCAGGATTGCCGAAAGGGTAAACACAGGCTGAGTTGGTAGTAAGGACGACAAATGCAATGCCAACATTCATTTGGAGAGAACCAGAGTACAAGAGTGAGGCTGTAATGTTGAGTCTTTATTATGCATTGGTCAGACCGCGCCTGGAACAAGATGAACAGTCTGTGTCCCTTATCTAAGAACTGATGCCCTGGCATTGGAAAGAATCCAGAGGACGGTGACGAGAATGATCCCGGAAAGAAAGCTTTAATGTATGAGGATCGTTTTATGACTCTGTCCCTGTACTCGTTGGAGATTAGAAGAAGGAGTTAGGGTTTTCTTTGAAAACTATCAAATACTGAAAGGCCCAGGTAGACTGGACATGGAAAGGATGATTCCAATTGTGGGTGAGTTCAGAGTCAACAGAGCACAACCTCAGAATATTAGGACGCCCTTTAGGACAGGGATAAGGAGGATGTTTTGTCACCAGAAGGCTATCAATATGTGGAGTTCATTGCGGGGATATCTGTGGAGTCAACTCAGTTGGTAATATTTTAGAAACTTAGAAATCCTACAGCATAATACAGGCCTATCACCCCACACACCTGAGCCGAACATGTGTATAATTTAGAAATTACCTGTGGCTATATATAGCCCTCTATTTTTCTAAGCTTCATGTACCTGTCCAGGAGGCTGTTAAAATACCCTTTTATATCCACCTCCACCATCGTCGCCGGCAACCCATTCCACGTACTCACCACTCTCTGCGAAAAAAAAAACCCTAAACCTGACATCTCCTCTGTACCTACTCCCAAGTACCTGAAAACTGTGCCCTCTCGTGCTAGCCATTTCAGCCCTGGAAAAGAGCCTTTGACTATCCACATGATCAATTCCTCTCATCATCTTAGACACCTCTATCAGGTCACCTGTCATGCTCCATCGCTCCAAGGAGAAAATGCCGAGTTTACTCAACCTATTCTCATACGGCATACACTCCCATTCAGGCAATATCCTTGTAAATCTCCTCTGCACCCTTTCAATAGTTTCAGCATCCTTCGTGTAGTGAGGTGACCAGAACTGTGTACAGTACTCCAAGTGGGATCAGACCAGGGTCTTATAAAGCTGTAACATTACCTCTCGAATCCTATTCTTAAGCGGAGATAGACAAGTATTTGATTATGAGGCGTGTCAGAGGTGACGGCGAGAAGGCAGGAGAATGGCATTGAGAGAAAATATATCAGCCATGATGGAACGGACGGAATGGCTGAATTCTGCATCTATATCGTCTGGTATTATGGCCGAATTATTAACAAACGTTAATAGAAAAACGTTGATTTTCATGATTCCCAGCCAAGCGCTCTATGTGACAAAAGGTGGAGGCTCGGAATTCTAATAAGTGATAACTTCAATATTTCATACCCCAGATAAACCTGCCTCGACTAGGATTGGATTCGAATCCACGCGTGCAAAACACAACGGATTAGCAGTTCATCGCCTTAACTTTGCGGCCACCTCGTCAGCTCTTCAGCCATTTGTGTTTTAATGCTGAGTTTCTTTCCGATCACTTGCAACCCCTGCTTATGATTCACACGTTTGTTTTCATATTCCAGCTGTATTTTCCTTGGCTGCCATGGTTACCAGAATTCCTGGGCATGGGTAAGGAAGGCCTCGAGCGATATGCCCCAATCACAGCAGAATCTAACTATCTTTTATAGGACCTCAGACGCTCTGATCGTGCTGAGTTAAAAGTATCGATTCCGCGCAGTTTAAACCCGAGAACTTGTAACTGTTTTCAGTTGTGCAATGAGCCGTGGGCAGGTGTGCAAATCTCCTGGTCCAGTTTTAACTACTTTATATCCAAACACAACTACATTGTAAAATATGACAAATTTCCCATGAATCAAGCATTTTCAAACGGAGGTATAAAAAAGGATATTTAAATATTCTTTATTAGACTGACTTAACTTTATTACACTCTTCACATACACAAGGAGCAAAAATCCTGACGTTATATCTCAGTCTAAATGTACAATGCGCAACTTTATAGTAAGTTATAATAAATATATGTACAACGCTATAGTTAATATAAAGTAGATATACTGTTGTGTTAGCGTAAATTAACAGTCAAATGTCCTGGTGGAAGAAGCTGTCCTGGAGCCCGTTGGTCCTGGCTTTAATGCTGCGGTACCGTTTCCCGGATGGTAGAAGCTGGATCAGTTTGTGATTGGGTTGACTCGGGTCTGGAATGGTCTTTCGGACGCTTTATACACAGTTGTCTCTGTAAGTGTCCTAAATAGTGAGAAGTACACATCTACAGATGTGCTGGACTGTCCGCAGCGCTCTCTGCAGGGTCCTGCGATTGAGAGAAGTACAATTCCCAAAAGTGTCAGTGATGCAGCCAGTCAGGATGCTCTCAAATGTGCCTCTAATGAAAGTTCTGAGGATCTGGGGCCCACGCCAAATTTCTTCAACCGTCTGAGGTGAAAGAGGCGCACAGCCGGTATGTACAGACCACGTGAGTTCCCCGGTGATGTTCATGCCGAGCAACTTAAAGCCGTTAAACCCCTCAACCCAGGTACATTGATGTCAATAGGGAAGATCCTGTCATTTGCTTAGTACAGCTGAAAATACATTTATTGACATGTTTCGTTTTAATTCAGTTGTGGCATGTTAGTAAATTAGTTCAACCGAAACATTTAAAATTCGCCTGATTGCAAAAACGTGTCTTCGCACTTAATACAGCGTAATTGCAGCTAGTAATAATAATAATAATAATAATAATAATAATAATAATAATAATAATAATAATAATAATAATAATAATAATAATAATAATAATAATAATAATAATAATACTTTAGTGATCCCGCGTAGCCTAGTGGATAATGCATCGGACTAGCAACCTGAAGGTCACTGGTTCGAGCCTCAGCTGAGGCAGCATGTTTGTGTCCTTGAGCAACGCACTTAACAACACATTGCTCTCTGACGACACCGGTGCCAAGCTGCTTGGGTCCTCGTGCCCTTCGTTTGGACAACATCGGTGGCCTGGAGAGGGGAAGGCTTGCAGCCTGGGCAACTGTCGGTCTCTGATACAAACCTGCCCAGGCCTGCGCCCTGGAAAAATCTTCTAAGGCGCAAATCCATGGTCGTACGAGACTAACGGATCCCTATTATTAGTGATCCCGAATGGGAAATTCTTTCATTAGTGCCGTAACTTTTAAAAACACACTATCGAAGAATTTAAGACTCTTTGGATATATAGGGATTGTTAATGTTCCTGAGATTTAGCTAAAATCAGCAAGAAGGAGTTTGCAGCGCCGGGAGAAATTCAGCCAAAATATTCTGATCTAGGTCTAAGTTCAAAGTCAAGCAATGTTCTTGTTAAGTGTTTTTAGTTACATACTCTGTGTCTATATAATGAAGCGTATCTACAAGCTAAGCAGAGCCCTCACACACCGCTCTCATGTGCAGAGGCTCTCTGTGATATCATGTATAATAAAGTCCTTTAGTCTGAAACATTTCTCTGAGTCTGCCTGATTTGTTCTGTCTGCTGCTCCAGAGATTTATCTGCAACAGATTGGCGACGTGGATGGGATCCTCAATTTAGTCTCCTGGCTGAAAGGGGGAGGCTGGAAGAGCGGGATCCAGAAAAGGAACCCTAAGCGGAAAAGGAAAAGCAAGACTAAAAGGCGCCGACCAAGTTGGGAAGGGAAATCAGTCTCCTAGCTGAAAGGGGGAGACTGATGCCGTGAGTCCTAGCTGAAAGGGGGACGGCAAGGGGTGCTCGTATTGGTACCAAGGTAGCTACCGATCAATTCCGTAACTGAACTCAGAGACCTGTGGAAAGACAGAGGAAACATACCAGTGAGCGCTCTCGATATGATTCCGTGTGGCATAATACAAACGCTCGGTATAGTTGCTCTCTTTAGCATAAAATGGGAAGTGCCAGCAGTCGAGCGTCTTCGGCTGCTCCTGCGGCGAAACCTCGACGGCTGGGAACGCAAGGAAAGACCTTGAAAGCAAGAGAGAAGACCGAAAAACGAATGAAGACTGTGAAAAAGACCCGGCAGCAGGTAAGAAACACTCTGGTGCCCCCAGGGTCGCCAGCGGACACCGTGGTAAGAGGAACCGGGGATGCCCTGTAGGCTGTAAACTTTAGCAGTGATCTCTACGAGTGTTCTCAAGGAGGCTGGCCCTATGGGGCAGCTTTAAGATCCCCCTGATTCAGAGTTAGTGGGAAGTAATGGCTAATGGGAATGGGGACCCTAATTGGGATTTTGAGCATGATGGGACGTTTTGAAAAATGGATGGAGGTGGCCAAGAAGCACCAACTCACCCAAACCTGAAAGAGAAGTAGGAGCAGGGGCAGGAGCTGTAGGAGGACGGGACCTAGAGGTTGAGACAGGGGGTGGAAGGGCTGGGCGACTGGATCTAAAGTCAGCACGCGCTTGCAAACGCGCCGTGGCGGGGAATCTCAGCCTGTGCCGGACTCGCAGATACTGCAAGCGCCAAAAATCATGATTGGATACGTAACCATACTCAAACCCTGGACTCCCTCTGAGGCCCGGGATATTGTGGTTGAAGACCCAAACCCGTTAAAAAGGCCGGCTGCATTCCTCAGTCGGGGAGAACAAATGTGTGAGAATTACAAACCATAAAACATTACAGCACAGAAACAGGCCTTTTGGCCCTACTTGGCTGTGCCGAACCATTTTTCTGCCTAGTCCCACTGACCTGCACCTGGGCAATATTCCTCCAAGCCCCTCTCATCCACATACCTGTCCATGTTTTTCTTAAATGTTAAAAGTGAGCCCACATTCACCACTTCATCTGGCAGCTCATTCAACACTTCCACCACTCTCTGTGTGAAGAAGCCCCCACCCATGTTCCCTTTAAACTTTCCCCCTTCACCCTTAGCCCATGACCTTTGTATTTTTTTCTCCCCTGGCCTCAGTGGAAAAAGCCTGCTTTCATTCACTCTGTCTATACCCTGTCACCACCGAGAGACTGGCCCGGATCTGAAATGATGAACAGACCCCAGCGCATGCGCAAGCATTGTGCAAAACGGCAGCTGACCTGTATGAGAGAGCGCGACAGGCGCAGTGGGAAGCGAGATTTTGCATCCTTCCCAACCCGGTGATGGGGTATATGTAAAGGAGCTAAAAAAAAAGCTCTCTCTTTCTCCTAGGTGGACGGTCCCTTACACAGTGCTGATAATAACCCGAACCGCGGTGAAGGTTGAAGGAAACGGAGGATGGATTCACGCTACGAGGTGCAAACGGCACCAGGAGTTGGAAGACAAGAAAGCATGGAGCTGACAAGCTAAATGCATTTATGGGGACTAATACTGCGGGGAGTTAGTGTGGCTTTGTCCAGAAATACCTCTTTGTCTTTATGTCACACATATGCCAGTCATTAAGGTGAAGAGTTGGACTCTTGTTGGGTGTGTGTAAAGATACCTCAGCATGCCGCCCATCCCTGGAAGGGGTCCCCATGAACGGAAGCGAAAAGCTCTCTGTGCAACTTATGAAACTATTTGACACATCCTGTTCCAGCTTTAGAGAGAGATTGGCAGAAGGACTGTGATGTCAGCGAAGGGGATTGAGGATGGTACCTTCCTACCCCGACGGAGGGAAAAAGGATGTGCTCCTTCGAGTTAGTAAATACACAGAAAACTGTAAATGGAATTTGTTATTGCAATACGGCGGGGGGGGGGGGTGGGGGGTGGGAGGGGGAGCTGGGAGATTTTTGGGTCATAGTTCTTGTACTGAACGGAGAGTGGGTCCTCCTCCGCTTACTCCTAATGGGCCTTACTGGGTATGTGGGGAAAGACCTTGTCCTTGGCTTCCAAGGCCGCCAGGCGAAAGTGGGAATGTGTTCCCAGGAAACTGGACGAGCTGCTGTAATCTGGTCTATATATTGCCTTCCATGCATCCTATAAAAGATATATTGCAACATCCGTATTGAAGGCGAAGTAAGCGAGGGAGGACTGTAAGTGAAAGGTTTTGGATGATAGCATTTCCCTCATATGGTGTGGCCCGAAATTCGCGAGAAATGATTAATATGGCAACCGCTCCAGAGAAATTGGCCAATGGCACTGCTGATGCCCTACCTGACGTGCAAGTGACGCAAGTGAAAGACCTAACAGCAGAGGTAGTTGCCCTTGGAATAGTAGCCTTCCAAAATAAAATGACCCTGGACTTGCTCTGAGCTGAAAAAGGAGGGACAGGAGCCGCGGTAGGGCAGGAATGTTGTACTTTTATTCCCGATGCCTCAGAAAACATAACTGACTTTAGTCAACACATAGTGGGAAAGATTAAGGAGATTAGGAAGATAGGGAAGCAGCTTAAGAATTTTGGGACGACATGGTGGGAAATAGTAGAGGGATGGTGTTTTTCTGGCTGGGGAAGCTGGATTACCCATCGGATAATTATAGTGGCATATTATGTGTTTTAGGGTGCTGAGTATGTGGAGCATTACGATTATATTGTGACCATTTAATGAAAAGAGCCTTACTCGGGCCTGAAAATGACCCTATGATTCCCCAGATGGTGAGAGAATTGCGCAGTAAGCGAAACTGGTGGGCAGAGGAGGTACATCATGGCAAAAAAATACCCTTCCCGGAGGGATATGGACCTGCTATGAGGAAGAAGAGGAGTGCTGATCTGAAAGGATCAATAACGAGGGAATTGTGGAAGAATGTAAGACTCTTTGGATATGTAGGGGTTAACCTAATCGCTTGTGAATGCTCTTAAAATTTAGCTAACGTCTTTGCAGGTCTTGGAATTCAGCTAAAGGCCTTC
Source organism: Hemitrygon akajei (assembly GCF_048418815.1). NCBI lineage: Eukaryota > Metazoa > Chordata > Chondrichthyes > Myliobatiformes > Dasyatidae > Hemitrygon > Hemitrygon akajei. Next base: position 5,101,978 of record NW_027331939.1, on the reverse strand, counting down.
CAAGGAAGATGCTGTGACCCCGCATTTACGTAAAGCTCTTGTTTGTTGCAATCTAGTTCTAAGATCAAAGTCACATTGTTCGTTGCAATTTAGTCCTAAGTTTGAAGTCAACCAATGCTCTTGTTAAGTGCTTTCAGTCACGTACTCTGTGTCTATATAATGAAGCGGGTCTGAAAGACAAACAGAACCCCCAAGCACCGCTCTTAGGTAAAGAGGCTCTCCGTGATATCACGTATAAATAAAGTCCTTTAGGCTAAAACGATTCTCTGAGTCGGCCTGATTTGTTCTGTCTGCTGGTCCTGAGATTTATCCGCAACAAAACTACCTGTCGTATATGAACTTTATGTCAACTTGTATATCTACAGCATATTCTACCTGTTAATATTATTGTATTGCTTTGATATTAATTTATATGCTGTATGTGATATATGTTCTGTGTTTTGCACCTTGGTCCCTGTTTCGTTTCGCTGCATACATGTGTAGAGATCAATAAAAATATATCTGAACTTCAGCTTTAAATTGGACTTGAGTGTTGGACAATTTCGATATTTCACTCTGACGCGATCTTTAGACCATAAGACCATCAGCATAATTAGGCCCTTCAGCCCATCGTGTCTGCTTCTCCATTTCATCATGGCTGAACCCGGATTCCACACCACTCTATAAATCTGCCTTCTCATCACATCCTTCGTCGCTCTGGGCTATCAGGAAGCGATCAACTTCTGTATAAAATATACCCACGGACTTGTCTTCCACCTCAGTCCGTGGCTGAGCTCTCCATAGAGGCACTATTCTCCAAATAAAGAAAATCCTCTTTGCCTCTGTTCCAAATGGTGGTCCATCAATTTTGGGGATGTCCCCTCGTCTGGGTGCCCCCACTATAGGAAACATCTCCTCCACATCCACCCTATCTAGTCAATTCAAAGTACGTTAGGTTTCAGTGTGATCCCAGTGTATGCTTCTAAATTCCAGTGAATACACACCCAAAGCTGCCGAACGCTCTCCATATGCCAGTCCAGTCCTTCCCGGAATCATTCTCGTGAATGAGGTCTCGACTCTCCAATAACAACAGATCCTTTCTGAGATCTCGGGCTCATAGCTGATGACGTCACTCCAAGTGCGACCTGACTACTGACTCATAAAGGCTCAGCATTATCTCCTTGCTTTTATATCCTGTTCCACCTGAAGTAAATGCTGGCATTGCATTTCCCTTCTTTACCACAAACTCAGCCCGTAGCTTCAACTTCTGCAAGTCTTGCCTAAGTTCGTCTGCATCCTGAAGTTTGAATTTTTCCCCATTTTGATAACAGTTCGCGCTATTGTTCCTTTTAATAAAATGATGACCATTCTTTTCTCCACACAGTATTCCATCAGCCCAATGTTTGCCCACTCTTGCAATTTGTCTAAGTTCTGCTGCAATCGCATTGCTTCCTGGGCACTACCTACCCCTCCTGCGATCTTTGTATCATCTGTAAACCTTACCTCAAAGCCATCAATTCCATTATCCAAATCATTGACAGAAGTTTGTAAAGTAGCGTTCCCAATATTGACCTCTGAGGAACACCACTAATCACTGGCAGCCAGCCACTGCTGCCTTCTGTCCGTCAGCCAGTTCACAATGCATGTTAGTATCTTCCCTGCATATTTCCTTAAAATTGAAGTCTTCGCAATTGTAACAGACTTTGAATCTATTGGAATGATGAAGGACATTGAGAGTGGCCGATGCTCAAATTGGCGAACGTGCTGATTTACAAAACTATCTGATATGTTTGTAGAAAATTGCTTAATTTAAATAACACTGGCACTGAGATGGACTTGACATTTGCTTTACCTCAGCCCCGAAGGCAGACAGAATATCATACATCATCGACCTAATTTCGATGTACTCCGGCATACGCATGTGTACATTGATGAACTGTGGACATTATCTCACGAGCAGTGGCCGATCTGCATGGTTGTTGGCGTACTCTCATTTCGTATCACATACCTGCCAGCGCACATACGCACTGTAGTTCATTACCACACTGCGCGAATTTATCTAATTTACAAAATGTACTTCTCAGGAGTGGGGATCACTGACAGTGTTCAGTGTGCATCACCACTCAAACTTGTAGTCTGACACCTTCTGAGGCGCCGACGTTGCTCCGCTCAAGCACATTAATCCCCGATCCCAGCACTGAGCCGGTAACTTTGTATATAACATTTTATGAGATCATAATAAAAAAAAACAACATTCAGTGTCTCCCTACCTCCAACAGTGCGTGATGTAGGAAGTTCCTTATCACCCATATACTTTGTAGCTGAAAGGTGTAAGACAATCTTCCACATGGCTCTTTAAACCCTGAATACCGTAGCGAATACTCGGGTCATACTAATCTCTGCTCACGGAAAGAAAGCCTCACTGACATCCTCTTCTATTTCATTGGTGATGTCGGTTGCTCAGTGAAGGGGCAACTTTGTAATCTCTCCGACGAAGTCTGAGAAGTTTCATCGGTACAAGCGGCTTCGGTCCCCACACCGAAGTAATGTGGAGGCACAGGCGGCTCTAAGCGCTTAAATATCAGCGTTTTCAGTGCTGATGGAGATGATTTATATCTGCTCATTTGGAGTAAACATAACATATATAACAGTGACTCTCCACCAGCTCTAACAGAATATATCATCAGTGACGTTAGAGTCGCGTCACTACCCCATTGCCGGATTGCTGCATCAATTGTTTGGTTTCAATGACGTCATATTCAGGAAGGAATCACAGCCTATCAGGTTAGACAAAGACTGACGGGTTGACATTAGTCTGGACCCATGATGGGAAATGTTATTGAAGGATTATTCTGTGAAAAGTAAAGGCAAGCGCAGCATCAGTAATGTTATAGTCAGCGGGAATCAGCAGAACGCTGTGTAACAAATGCAGTTACGGAACGGAGCGGGACCTCTTCACTGAGTTACTGTGGGACAACGAAAGGACCCTCCTGGAGCGATGCTCTCCGCGGGCGAGGGGAGCGCTGACGTCACTCCCTCGGGGGTGAGGGTGTTCTGTTGTGGAATGTGAATGAAGGAGCTTCATGATCCAGCTGCTCAGTCCATCAGCTGGGGAACAGGTGGCACTGGAGCGGAACATCAACCCTTGTTTGTTCATTGGCTGTACGTAACGTCATTCATTGTACAACCCGCCTACCCGTGACGGAGAATTCGTGTTCCCTATAAATTAGCAGAGTATCGTGGTCCGAGTCACACGCTGATGTGAACTGCACAACGGGAGATAATTCAAGCAATCGAACATGAGTCGACCAGCGATCCTACAGGTGAAAGACGTTTGTTACCCTGTTCTAGCGGTGTTTGGTTTACCCGGTAAGTCGTATTAATACATTGTCTAACAGCTATTGGCCTTCGGCAGGACATTGTTACTTTTTATGAAGTATGATCCGAAGATGCGCCGCAATGTATCCATTATACAAGCTGCTCAATAGGCGCTGTATCGTTCCCTGTCCACACGGCCGGTGAGGAGACTTTCCTCTGGACACAGGAGGGCGTCTCCTCATGACCGGTGCAAAGGGAACCGAGGGATGCCATCGCTGAAATAGCAGCAGTGTTTCGTTCAGGAGGTAATGTATTTTTCATCGTGCCTGTCGGAGAATAAAAGTGTACTACAACACAAAAAGCAGCCATTCAGTCCGCCATGGCAACCTGAACCTCTGTGGTCCTATCTACCGGCACCTGGCTGATATTCCTCTACCTCGCTCCCATCTTAGCCCTTTACAAGCTTATCTTACGTGGTACAATAGATCCCGGACCGTCCGCTCCGCAGGGAGCTGTTTCCACACTCGCAGCAACCTCTGAGTAAATAACCTCTCTCAGATTACCCCCGAAGCATTTCAACTTCCACGCTAATTCTATGATCGTTCAAAATACTTTCACACAACCTGAGGGGAAAAGGCTGAAATGCATTTACACCAATTATACCCCTAATGGATACAAAGATTGCTCATTCCCGTCAATATCCTTGTAAATATTTTGAACTCTGTCCCGGATTTTGATATAATTCCCGTACTGTGAGTGGAATTGTAAACAATACTACGAATTCGGCTTCAATTATGTATTGTACAACTCCAACTGAATAACTCAACGCCAGTGCTCAGAGTCCTGATTTCTGATGGCCAATGTGCAAAATGATCTCTGTGCCACCCGGTTTACCCAGTGTTTTACTTTAAATGAATGACGGATCTGTATTTACAGCTCCGTTTCTTTTATGCGGAGCACCTCACAACCTACCATTCACCATGCAGTGGTAACCTGGTTTACCCTCCTGCAGGGCAGCACATTACCCAGGCTCCCAGTAAATTACACGTGCTGTTTCTCAGCCCGTTTCCAGCTGGTGAAGATCACACTGCGAAGTGCCTTTCCGTCCTGCCTGTGCTCACTCTCAAACCACCGTACTAAACAGAAATACATCCGAACATATTTCAGAAATAAGTTGTAAGATTCCCCTCTCTTCCTCCTTTAGTGATGTCTTTATCTGTTGTTTTTTTTCTGTTGCAGCCAATTTGTTAACAATTATTATTCTGTCCCGGGGAAAATGCGGTCTTTCCAAATGCATCTCTGCCTACATGACGATGATGGCTGTGTCAGATCTATCGGTCATTCTCATTAATGTCCTTCTCTATGAGATTTTAATATTCCGCCTGTCAAATTCTTTTCTGCATTATACGGAAGTCCTTAAAGCCACGATCTACGTGCTGGCGGTCGCTCTGGAACTATCACGGTGGTACACGGTGGCCTTCACCTGTGATCGATATGTTGCCATATGTTGTCAGAAGTTTAAAACAAAATATTGCAGAGTGAAGACAGCCAGGATCCTGGCAGCAATAATACTGGCGGGGCTTTGCTTGGAGAATATACCCCTCTTGTTTGCATTTCAGCCTCAACGAATAATTGGAAATATTTCGTGGGGTATTCGCCCGAAATTGGATATCTTCAACTCTCCAACGTTTGTCGCGATCAGCAGATTCAAATCCTTTCAAAACCTGCTGTGTGCATTTGGTTTAATACTTCTATGTAATGGGATGACGGCCAGGCATATCTTAGTGGCCAGCAAATCCCGGAGGAGCTTCCGAACCCATAAGAGTAAGATTGAACGTGACCCGGAAATGGAGAACAGGAAAAAGAGCATCATATTACTGTTCTGTGTATCGGGCAGCTTCATGCTATTTTGGCTGCCGTCGGCAGTGACCAGTTTTATCGCCAGTCTAAAAATGTATTTTGATCGCGACTATTACTCTGCCCAATATATCGCTGCTCAAACCGGGGCTCTGCTCACGAACATGAGTTCCTGTACAAACACGTGTATTTATGCAGCCACCCAAACCAACTTCAGGGCAGAGTTGAAAACGTTGATACTGTCTCCTTGGACGCTTATCCGGGCATTGATCAGGACAAATGTGAGATCATCTAAGGCTTTTTCCCCTGAATAGAACTCAGTTTCAGCTCGCACACGTCTTACAACAGGCAACATTTTGTAGAAGACCCGCGCTTTTAGTTTGATAACAAAAATAAAAATTACCATTTAAAACATCCCGATGCTGGCAAATGAAAGTGTCTCATTCGTATCTGATAAGAATTAGCTCGAGGTAGAAATTAAATGTAGGAATGCGTGGAATGGGCCGGATGGAACACAGTATTGTATTAGGAAAAGTGTCATTTCAATGTTAAAGAAAACAGACTATTTGCACACAACATTGGATCTCTGTAAAGCAGCAGAGAGCTACGGTCAATAACACCCTTCTTCCATATTTCCCGATCTGCCAAGCTGTATCATCTGAAACAGCGAACAAGAGGGACAAAAAATTTCCGAATGCTGCACAACGGCCTCCAAAAGCTTCAGCAGATATTGAGAATAGAAAATATTCTTTGTCAATAATTAGTACAAGAATACAAATTTTGGAAAGGCTTTACATAACCTTTCAAAAGATCCTGTGTTATTTTAGCTTACGTTGTGTCCTTCCATTTATTTCGTGATCGGCAGTGCCACACAGCTGTACCGGAACCTCCTCAATTGACCAGCCACCCCTCGGCAATAGAAGGCGATCTTCTATTCCCGATCCTGTAGACATTATATTCGATGTTACCCCGCGGTATGCCTGGTTACGGAAATCAGCCCTTACAGAAGTCAGAGATCAACGCCTAAATATTTGAGTACCTTCTATGAAAACTAATAAATAAACACACGATGTATTCCTTTTCAAATTGATTTTATTAAATCATGTACAGGTGGCCCACATTCACTTTCTAATTAAATCTGAATATGGTTCATATTTTAGGCAGGCGATACTATCACCAACGATCCACAGCATGCCCAGCAAACCCATCCCCAAAATGCCGGGAATCCGTGAAAACTAATTTATTCACGTAAATAACAAGCAACACGAGAAGCTGATTCCCGAGGAGTCTCAAGATGGCGCTTATGGAGTGAAACCGTTTTAGGCTTCGCTCCAAACCCTTTATTATTTTCTACCTACAAGCAGCCCCTAATTGACCTGTTTATACCTATTCTAAAGGGGTTCATACTTATGAAATATTTTTCAACACGTTGAAATGTCTAAACAAAAGGAATCGAAACAGACGAAAGAACCGTTAACTCTGGAAGCAATTGCGAAACTTATGGACGAGAGACTTGAAAAACTGGAGAATAAATTAGATAGATAGATAGATAGATAGATAGATAGATAGATAGATAGATAGATAGATAGATAGATAGATAGATAGATAGATAGATAGATAGATAGATAGATAGATAGATAGATAGATAGATATATACTTTATTCATCCCCATGGGGAAATTCAACCTTTTTTCCAATGTCCCATACACTTGTTGTAGCAAAACTAATTACATACAATACTTAACTCAGTAAGAACTAACTCAAAAAGCATTAATAATAGGTTTTAAAAAGTTCTTAAGTCCTGGCAGTTGAATTGTAAAGCCTAATGGCATTGGGGAGTATTGACCTCTTCATCCTGTCTGAGGAGCATTGCATCGATAGTAACCTGTCGCTGAAACTGCTTCTCTGTCTCTGGATGGTGCTATGTAGAGGATGTTCAGGGTTTTCCATAATTGACCGTAGCCTACTCAGCGCCCTTCGCTCAGCCACCGATGTTAAACTCTCCAATACTTTGCCCACGACAGAGCCCGCCTTCCTTACCAGCTTATTAAGACGTGAGGCGTCCCTCTTCTTAATGCTTCCTCCCCAACACGCCACCACAAAGAAGAGGGCGCTCTCCACAACTGACCTATAGAACATCTTCAGCATCTCACTGCAGACATTGAATGACGCCAACCTTCTAAGGAAGTACATTCGACTCTGTGCCTTCCTGCACAAGGCATCTGTGTTGGCAGTCCAGTCTAGCTTCTCGTCTAACTGTACTCCCAGATACTTGTAGGTCTTAACCTGCTCCACACATATTAATTAACCTCAAAGCTTTCTACGTTCGATGAAATTTTAAAGACAGTCGATGGAAAACTTCAATCACTTACACTGGATTCACAACAACAGCAAGCAAGAATTTTAGTTCCTGAAGATGCCGCTCGCCAGAGAGATCGCAAAATTGAAACTTTGCAACAACAGCAAGCTTCGACTTCCCAACTGCTGGATCGTTATAAATCTAAAATCACTGATCTTGAAAACCGCTCTCGCAGACAAAATCTCCGGATAATTGGGCTTCCGGAAAATTTTGAGAAAGGTGATCTCACTGTATTTTTCTCTAAATTTTTAATGGACGTCTTCGGCTCAGAAGTACTGGATACCCCTCCAATAATCGACCGTGCACATCGCATTTCCCGTTTTCAACCAGCTTCAGGTACGAAACCATGACCAGTGATACTCCGGATTCATTACCCTCATACCAAAGAACGTTTGATTCGGGCTGCCCGGAAAAAGGGTATGATCAGTTTTAATGATTTCAAATTTCGTATTCTGGAAGACTATAGTCCCGAAGTTTTAAGGGCAAGAATGGCTTTTAAATCGGTTATGTCGGAAATTCATCAGGACGGCTACAAGCAAACGCTGTTATTTCCAGCACAATTGAGAGTTACTCTCAAAGATGGGACCTATCGGCTGTTCAAATCTCCAGCGGATGCTCAAAGATTCCTTGAAGAATAGTACTTTTTTTTTTACTACGGGTTGACTAATGTAATAATTAGTCTATAGATCCGGATCTTTTATAATTTGATGAGTTTTTAGGTGATGGTTAACAGTGTATTTCTTACCAACGGTAAAGGTCCGTTTTTTTGGTTTATCCCGAGTTCGTTCTTTTAATATTATTATTCTGTTAGTTCTGAAAGTAATTCATTAGGTTTTTCTTTTGAGTTTATATACACTTTTTTATACTTTTAATGTTTAAATATTAAGGTTTTTTTATAATAAAAAACTTTTCAAAGATGTTGTTTCTTTTCCCCAAAGACCTTAGTGCTTGGATACGTCACATACGTTCTGATGTGTCTGAATGAGTTTAAGGACTTTCTTTTAATACACTAATACAATATTATTCATTTATGGATTTTAACGTTTTAATTCTTTTTCTTTTTTTAAATCTTTTTTTATATATAGAATAATAATTTTATAGTTTAATCTTTGTTATACTAACCCTTTCTTAAATTATGGGTGGTTTGTATTTTTTTTTTAACTTTTGTGTTTGAGTTGCCGTTTTCAGACATGGGGATAAATTTAGTATTAGATTGCCTCTTTTTGGCTTTTTTTCCCTGGGGTTTTGAGGGTGGAGGAAAGGAGATCTTTCTTTTAGCTTGCTTCACGCTGAGTTGTACTTCATGGGCTGACTGAAACTACAAAAATGGTTGCATTGTCAGAACTTCCGGTTCCTCCTTGAACTTACTTCCCTCTTCCGGATTCATGAGTTCATCTTTCTTTTTTTAACCTTATGTGTTAATTGTAATAAATGTTGACAATATGGATAAGATTATTAATTTTGTTTCTTGGAATACTAATGGTTTAAATCATCCGTCAAACGGAAAAAAATATTCAAAGTATTCCACAGAATGAATGCTAATATTATCTTTGTACAAGAGACTCATGTGAGGAAGGTGGATCGTGAACGTTTTTTTCAGGTTTTGGAAGGGAAAACAGTATTACTCGAATTCCCAAGCCAAAGTAAGAGGCGTTTCCATTTTTATAGATTCTTCAACCTCCTTTATACACTATGAAACAATTTCGGACCCACAAGGTAGATTTCTGCTTATTACTGGTTTACTTTTTAATCAAAAAGTTGTTTTAGTTGATGTTTATGCTCCAAACACTAATTGTCCTGAATTTCTAAGTGTCTATTTACATCTTTTCCTAATTTGAATCAGTACATGCTAATGATGGGTGAGGATTTTAACTGCTGCTTAAACCCTTCGATAGATAGATCTAAGCCCACCCAAGCTCTTCCGAATAAATCGGCCTCTCTTATTAATTGCTTTATGATTGATTCTGCAATTTCCGAAATTTGGCGTTTTTTACACCCCAATGACAAAGAATTTTCATACTTTTCTCATGTTTATCATAATTATTCAAGAATTGACTACTTCTTTATTGATCATCGTTTACGTACCGATGTTATTGATTGCAAATATGATTATATTACCATTTCTGACCATGCCCCTTTGAAGCTATCTGTTAAGAGAATGGATTCATCTTCTAATGCTAAATCTTGGATGTTCAACTCCTTTATTGCAGGACTCAGACTTTCTTAATTTTATTAAACAACAAATTGATTTGTGTTTCTCAACAGATTCTACTGCAGAGATCTCTAGTGGATCTTTATGGGACACTTTTAAAGCATTTATTCGTGGACAGATCATTCCATACTCTGCTGGAGTTAGAAAACGAACTAATTTTGAAATATCTACATTGGTTGATAAAATTAAAGCAATTGATAAGATTTATTCAGTGACCCCCAGCAACGAACTTTATAAAGAAAGAGTTGAACTTCAGATGGAGCATAGTTTGTTATTATCCTCTTCGATTGAAAATCAGTTAATTAAATCTAGAACCCAGTTCTATGTACATGGAGATAAATCTGGCAAACTATTGGCTAATCAATTGAAAACTGCTTCGGTTAAACGACAATTACTAAGATTCTTAAACGAGATGGCACATTGACGATTGATCATAAAGAGATAAATAAAGCCTTTCAAGATTTTTACAATTCTTTATATCTATCAGAATTTGTTGAGGATTCTTCTATAATGGATGAATTTTTAAGAAAATTGAATATCCCCAAATTAACAACAGAATATAATGTATTTCTAGATATACCTATCACGGAAATCGAAATAAAAGAGGCGATTTTTTCAATGAATTCATGTAAAGCCCCTGGTCCGGATGGTTATACTGCAGAATTTTTTAAAATGCTTTTTCTCTATACTCTCCCCTTGGCTTTGTAAAATTTTTAAAGATGTGTTAATTTTATGTAAATCGCCACGATCTTTTTATGATGCCTCTATCTCTTTAATTCTTAAAAAAGATAAAGACCCCACTGAACGTGCATCCTATCGGCCCATATCCTTGCTGAATACGGACTCTAAGATTTTTAGCAAAGTATTGGCCACTAGATTAGAAAACATATTACCTCGAATTATCCCTGAAGATCAGACTGGATTTATTAAAAACCGTTATTCATCTTTTAATATCTGAAAATTAATTAATATTATTTATACTTTTTCATCCAAAATACCAGAATGTGTTATTTCCTTAGATGCTGAAAAAGCGTTTGATAGAGTTGAATGGCCATATTTATTTAATACGTTGCAGCATTTTAATTTTAGTTCGAAATTTATATCATGGATTAAAATAATATACTTTAAACCCTTGGCTTCGGTCTTTACCAATAATCAAAGATCTTTTTTTCAGTTATTCCGTGGTACAAGGCAAGGCTGTCCTTTAAGTCCTTTACTATTTGACATTGTTTTGGGACCTTTAGATATAGCCAGTCGTGAATCACCTAATATTTTGGTTATTACTCATGGGGAAGGGACGTATAAGTTATCATTATATGCTGATGATTTGTTACTATACATATCCGACCCTGAGAGATCCACTCCGGCTATTTCGTCCTTGCTTGCTCAGTTTAGTAGTTTTTCTGGTTACAAACTGAATTTTAATAAGAGTGAATTATTACCATTAAATATGCAAGTTCCAATTTATAAACGTTTACCATTTAAAGTTGTTACAGATCATTTTACTTATTTGGGTATGTTACGTACCCCGTAACTGGGTGTCTGACTAGCAGAGAAAGAAGAATCCGTTGGAGTCTGGTGGTACTATATTCAAAAGTGTTTATTAGTAAAATAAGCAAATCAGTACCAATAATGCAAATATATAGATAATACACGTTAGCAATAATAAACCTAAAATGTGGGAATAATAATAAGCAATAATAAACAAGCTCTATCGATATCTAGGGGATAATGATTTGACATCGAAAAGTATAAAGTTCAGTACAGTTCATACGTGCTGAGGTAGATATGGTTGTTGTATTGTAATCGTTGGAGAGTAGAGAGAGAGAGCGAGCGAGATGTACCAGCTACAGTCAGGCAAACCTTCCTTTGCGTTCTTGATCCGTCGTATCGTTGTGGCCATTCAGTTATGACCCCTCTGTCATTCAGCTAGACCGTTCTTCTGTGGTGGACCCATCACTCTGGCATGAGTGGTCACACACACAAGTCCCCACCGGTCCTGCTATAACACTGTGAGTTTAACTGAACGAGCTCCTGGTTCAGTCTCCGATGCCCCACACCTTCCCGTCGGTTCCAACACTCAAACAGTGTCCACTAGTGTGTCTCCTGGTGTGTCTGAAGGGTGTCTCTCCGGACCTGACTTTTATCCCTACTCACGGGGTCTCAGTTGTCAATCAATTTTGAATGGCTGGGTCCATCAAACCAGCCCACTCCGGCTGTCCACTGAGGAACGTTAATGAACAGAATGGTACAAGATAAATAACCCTCTCAGAAGTCATAAGTCTCTCAGAAGTCATAACACGGTGAATCAACAAGTCTCTCTCCCCTTTGTTATCTCTCTCTTATCTGTAGCAGATGTTCTTGCATGTTTTCTTTTCCAGCTCTCTCTCTCTCTCATGAGCAGCATAGCAACAGTAACGGTTTGTGATTCTACCGGGAGGGGTGGTGGGGCATGGGCAACTCTGCACCCTTCTGCCCTTCAGAACTGTTCATCCTTCATAACAGTCATTAAAATAACCAAGAAACATAAGGATTTATTTAAAGTTAATTTTTTACCTTTAATTGACCAAATTAAGCAACTTGTTAGTAGGTGGTCCCCATTATCTTTGTCATTGGTTGGTCGAATTAATGGTATTAAGATGATAGTATTACCCAATGTTTTATATTTATTCCAACCATAACCAATTTTTTTCCTAAATCTTTTTTGATGTTATTGACTCCAAAATATCCTCGTATGTGTGGCAGAATAAAAATCCTAGACTAAGCAAAAACATATGTACAGAAGCCTAAGAAGGAGGGTGGTTTGACTTTGCCAAACCTAAGATTTTACTATTGGGCAGTTAATACTCGATATTTAATATTTTGGGCACAACAATCGATTATAGCATCTTGCCTACAATGGGTAAATTTGGAATGCAAATCTGTACAAGACTTTTCATTGTTTTCAATTTTAGGATTTTTGCTTCCTTTTTTCTTTATCTAAATTGAATAAACAAATAACTAATCCTATAGTTAAACATACATTGCGAATATGGTTCCAATTTCGTAAATTTTTTAGTTTGAATAAGTTTGTCCTATCAAGCACTATTATATCTAACTTTTTTTTTTGGCCCTCTTCTATGGATCCAGCCTTTGTATTATGGAAAATAAAAGGTATAACATGTTTTCGTGATCTATTTTTAGATAATAGTTTTTTGTCCTTTGAACAGCTATCTAATAAATATAATTTACCTTAAACACTTTTTTTTAGCTCTGAATCCTTGTGAGAAGGATTTGGTAGCCACCATATATAATATGATCATGAAAATACAGCCAGAAGTATCAGAAAAAAATAAGAAGGAATGGGAAAAAGAACCTCATTGTCTTATGCCCACTGAGCAGTGGGAGAAAATTTTACAATTAGTCAATTCTTCCTCTATTTGTGCTAAATATGCCCTAATACAACTTAAGGTTGTACATAGGGCTCACATGTCCAAGGATAAACTTGCTCGATTTTATTCTTGTGTTAATCCAACCTGTGACAGATGCCATTCTGAAGTTGCTTCATTGACCCACATGTTTTGGTCTTGCCCTTGCTTGCAAAATTATTGGAAATATATTTTTGGTATTATTTCAACAGTTCTGAGTATCAAATTTCAACCTATTACTGCAATTTTCGGTTTACCAGTGGTGGATAATAGTTGTTTATCCCCCTCAGCCTGGCGGATGATTGCATTTGTCACATTAATGGCGAGAAGATCTATCCTATTGAACTGAAAAGCAATTAATTCTCCAACTATATTTCAGTGGTTTTCTCAAACTATCTCTTGTTTGAGCTTAGAAAAAATTAGAAGTGTTATCTTTGACCCTTCAGTTAAATTTGAAGAAATTTGGAGACCATTTATTCAACATTTTCATATGAGCTAAACTGACTTTTCCTAAACCTTACTTTTATTATCCTTAATTATTTGGATGGAGGTGCGGAGTTATTGACGCTACTGTGTATATTTGACATAATGCAACGGCCCATGTTGGTTAGGTTTCTTCATTTTTTGTTTTTTTTTTCTTATTTACTCCATCTTTCGTAATTACTATGAGTTTGGGAAGTTATTATATATGGATTATTATCTATTTGTATTTGTATTTTAACCTATTAATTATGTACTCTCAGACTCTCTGTATTCATGTTTCATTTATCTGTTTAAAATTAATAAAAATATTTAAAGAATGAAAGACAGGCGCATAAATGTGAGGAAAATGGAGAGAGGTGGATATTATGCTGGCACAAAGAATCAGTTTAGTGGCCATTTGGTTGCTAATTTCTTTGGTTCAGCACAACATTATGGGCCGAACTTTGTTGACGTACTTTCTTACGCCAACGATGTTTCAATGTGATTTCCAGTTCTGCGCGTTGTTTTACCGTACCGAACTTCAGAACTACTTTCAGCATTTTGTCCAACTTTGCTAACTTATTCCTCATTTCCACAAAGGATTCCCACATCACTCCCTGGGACTGGGAGCCTTTCCCCATCACCAGGTCTGAGGAAGTGTGGGGAATCCTCTGTTGCGGTTTCCTTCTCTGTGAGTTCTGTGATTTCCTGTAAACATGGAACGTGTTGAGTGACAGACTTAGTGAAAGGGAATGGAGAAGACAATATCTGCTCAGTGATGGGACGTCCCAGTAACACTGAGCACAGGAAGAGTCACTGAGCAGCCTCTTCGCCCATTCTGTAAATTACCGGGTTCGGTCATTAGCAGCAAAGCACTGACTGTGGAAATTACAAATCAGAATATTATTAGAGCCACAGAGCCCAGCAACACTGAAACAGGCCTTTCGGCCCTTCTGGTGAATACCGACCCGTTTTTGTTTTTACTGCCAACTACCTGCATAAACCTCCCATCCATGTCCTTACCCAAATTTCTCTTCAGTGTCTCAATCGAACCCACATCTACCACTTCCACTGGCAGCTCATTCCACACTCTCACGAACTTCTGAGTGAAGAATTCCCCCTCAGATTCCCCAAGAATATTTCACCTTCCACCCTGAAATATCAAGTGTAATAGTGGGGAAGTATGTATGGAACCAGAGGAAATAGCAGAGGTCCATAATGAATACTTTACTGAAACACGTGAGCATGTAGATATTAAGAAAGAGGATGTGCTGCAGCTTTTGGAAAGCATCGAGTTGGATACGTTCCTGGGACCGGATAAGATGTACCCCAGTCTTCTGTGGGAGGTGAGGGGAGAGATTACTGAGCCTCTGGCGATGATCTTTGCATCATCCATGGAGACGGAAGAGGTTCCAGATGATTGGAGAGTTGCGGGTGTTGTTCCTTTATTCAAGAAAGGGAGTAGAGATAGCCCAGGAAATTATAGACCATTGAGTCTTACCTCATTATTTGATAAGTTGATGGAGAAGATCCTGGGGGGCACGATTTATGAACATTTGGAGAGGTATAATATGATTACTAATAGTCAGCATGGCTTTGTCAAGGGCAGGTCGTGCCTTACTAGCCTTATTGAATTTTCTGAGGATGTGAATAAACACGTTGATGAAGGAACAGCAGTAGATGTAGTGTATATGGATTTTAGCAAGGCGTTTCATAAGGTACCCCATGCAAGGCTTATTGAGAACGTAAGGAGGCATGGGATCCACGGGGACATTGCTTTGTGGATCCAGACGTGGCTTGCCCGCCGAAGGCAAAGAGTGGTTGTAGACGGGTCATATTCTGCATGGAGGACGGTCAGCACCGGAGTGTCTCAGGGATCTGTTCTGGGGCCCTTACTCTTCGTGATTTTTGTAAATGACCTAAATGAGCAAGTGGAGGGATGGGTTAGTAAACTTGCTGATGACACAAATGTTGAGGGTGTTGTGGATGGTGTGGAGGACTGTCAGAGGATACAGCGAGACGATGATAGGATGCAAAACTGGATTGAGAAGTGGCAGATGGAGTTCAACCCAGATAAGTGCGACGTGGTTCATTTTGGTAGGTCAAATAAAATGACTGAGTATAGTATTAATTGTCAGAATCTTGGCAGTGCGGAGAATCAGACGGATCTTAGAGTCCGAGTCCATAGGACACTCAAAACAGCTGCGCGGGTTGACTCTGTGGTTAAGAAGGCGTAAGGTGTATTGGCTTTCATAAATACTGGAATTGAATGTAGGCGCCGAGAGGTAATGTTCCAGCTATATAGGACCCTGGTCAGACCCCACTTGGAGTACAGTGCTCAGTTCTGGTCACCTCACTACAGGAAGGATGTGGAAGCCATAGAAAGGGTGCAAGGGAGATTTACAAGGATGTTGCCTGGATTAGGGAGCATGCGTTATGCGAATAGGTTGAGTGAACTCGGCCTTTACTCCTTGGAGCGATGGAGGCATGAGAGGTGACCTGAAAGAGATGTTGAGAGGCATTGATCGTGTGGATAGTCAGAGGCTTTTTCCCAGGGCTGAAATGGTTGCCACAAGAGGACACGGATTTCAGGTGTTGTGTAGTAGGTACAGAGGAGGTGTCAGGGATATGTTTTTTACTCGGAGAGTGGTGAGTGCATGGAATGGGCTGCCGACAACGGTGGTGGACGCAGATACGATAGGGTCTTTTAAGAGACTTTTGGATAGGTACATGGGGCATTGGAAAATAGAGGGCTATGGGTAAGCCTAGTAATTTCTAAGGTAGGGACATGTTCGGCACATATTTGCGGGCCGAAGGGCCAGCATTGTGCTGTAGGTTTTCTATGTTTCTTTCACCCTGAACGTCTGCCCACTGCGGGGTTGAGAGAGAAGACGGGGCAGAGAGGGAAGACATTAAGGGGAGGGTGTGGTCGAGTGAGGAGCGAGAAATGGAGGGGAGTGTTTATACTGACTATCTTTCAAAAACAGTAATTGTTTGAACTTACTTGCTGCAAATTCACTATCCATTGCCTACACACTCTCAACCAAATTATTGGTAGAGATGACAAGTTGCATGTTCAAAGTTCATAGTCAATTTCATTTTCAGAGAACATACATTTCACCACATACAACCCAGAAATTCTTCTTCATGCGGGCATACTCAGCAGCTCTATAGAATAGTACCTGTACAAGGATCAATGAAAGATCAAGTAGAGCGTAGAAGACAACAAACTGCAACAATGCAAATATAATTAAATAGCAATAAATAACGAGATCAATGAGTGTAACCCCGGGGAATACCACTAGATACGGGCCTCGAGTCCAATAAACAGCCTCCCACCGTTACTGTCTGCTTCCTACCATCAAGACAACTGTGCATCCAGTGAGCCAGCTCTCCCTGGATCCCGCGTGATCTACCTTTCCACAGAACATTACCATGCTGAACCTGACGAAGCCCGAAACGTCGACTGTACTTCTTCCTATCGATGCTGCCTGCGTTCTACCAGCATTTTGTGTGTGTTGCTGCAGACCAACTCCTCACTTGAGACGACTGCCTAAACCCGTGACACTGGAAATCAAATCATTGTCACTCTATTCCAGCTGCTACATCCGGGAAGCATAAAAGCCAGGACCAACAGGCTGTGGGACAGTTTCTTCCACTGGGACATCAGACTGATGAACTCACGCTGATTTGAGAACACTCTAGATTACATTGACTATTATATTTGTTTTAAACTATTATAAATTGCTATAATTGCACATTTCACATTTAGATGATTTTTACTCCTCATGTATGTGAAGGATGTAAGAAATGAACTCCATTCAATTCAATTTCTGATTCCGTTTCTGACATGCTCACCTCCGGGTATCCTCCGTCAACAAGATTCTTTCTCAGTCACCGTCTGTGAGATTATAAAAAGGAATTATAACAATCTGTCAGACAGCTTCTGTACCCCTTTACCCCTGAACATGTTCCCCTATTAAAACTCTCTCTTTAGCCCCTTGCCTACTCCCCTTCCATTTCAGACTCCCGATATGCCACCAGATCTGAATCCACTCTAAGGACATTGATATCTCACAGGAGGCTGTCCTTCTCTGATGCAGAGGTCAGTGACCCCATTTCCAATCTGCACTCGCTGTTCATGACGGTGACAGCTGTTCCCAGACTCTGGGGCTCTGTAACAAACACAATCTTAACAGCAAGGTTGGACGGTACCTGTAATTAATATGAAGAGAGGATTGATGTTTCCTGAATCTGTTCCCAGACTCTGGTGCTCTGTAACAAACACAATCTTAACAGCAAGGTTGGACAGTTCCTGTAATTAATATGAAGAGAGGATTGATGTTTCCTGAATCTGTTCCCAGACTCTGGGGCTCTGTAACAAACACAATCTTAACAGCAAGGTTGGACGGTACCTGTAATTAATATGAAGAGAGGATTGATGTTTCCTGGAAGGACCCGCGAGCTGAGCTGGCTGACCCAATTCACCAGATCCTCCCTTGTTTACAACTTAGTTTGTCACGAAATTTCCTATCATCCCACCTTCACCCAACAGACCCCATCCCACCTACGACCACACACCATTCCAACTACTCACCCCACACACACACGTCCACGCATAACCTCTACCCACGCACAGACAGATCCCCTTTACCCCAAACCCCCTGGGGATCCACAACTAACTGATCCCACAGCCCGGTCTCCATCGCAAAGCTAAAACCGCGGCAGCGGGACAGGAAATCACAGAACCTCCAGCCGTCCGGCAGAGCTCAGTACCGGCCCTTCACACCGCAATCGGCCCCCGATTTACACAAACCCGGTAATAGCTCCTTCCTCAGCGCCACCCGGACGGTACAACAGGGGGCAATACTTGGTGTCGGCAGCGCGCCTGCGCATCTCCGAGGGTCCAACGGCGCCACCAATGGCTCGATGTTCCCACAGCGCAGAGAGCTCGGCCGTCCGGTATATTGAAATAGTAACTGGAAATTCGCCCCGTCAGTCCTGTTCCGTCATTCTCTATGATCACAGTAGGACTGTGATCTCAGTGACAGATTCCCGCGACCGTCTGCAACAGTTCACTCCCTTGCCTGTCAATAATCTGTGTTCTGCGGAATTAAACACATTAAACACTTTTTCTTTGAGGAAGCGAATTTTAAAGACGTACTAATTCCACCTCAGAAAAATAACCTCATCTATCTTCACTTGTTTCAGCTACCCCTATAGTAGCAAACATGTTATCGATATTCCTCTTCAGAATCCGCGTGATGTTCAATGTCTCCAGCAAAAGCTTAATTCATTTATGTAACCACCAGCGGATAAAATCTCCTCACCTCCATCTAAATAACAGCGAATGCAATCAAAACCCCGTCGTAATCGAACACCAGCGAATACAGCGCAGTGGTCAGCATTGAAATGGACGGGGAACAATAGGAGAAGAGCCCGGACATGCACTCAGTGGCCACATTATTAGGGACAGGGGGTTCATGGTAAAGTGCCCACTGAGTGTAGAATTTGCTATTTTTATCTACGGCATGTGAGAATTACCACAATATTTGTTGATATAAATATCACTGCCAGAGCTTCCTCGTCTTCCCTAAAAAGCACACACATACAGAATAATCGAGCACACAGATCCGTAAAGCCGCGCGATTTCAATGATAATATTGATATGGCAAAAATATTAGAAATACTGCCGTTACAAGTGTGCTTATGAAAACACCATAACACTGCCGAATACAGTCCATGTTCCTACCTGATGTCGAACACCTGGGTCTCGTTTCAGCGAATCCAGTCATCTGAATTTTATGTGCTTAACAGTAAGTGAACACACCCTGAGCAATGTTCAGTTGATTACACGCTCGTAAACCTGAACTTCAGTCTATTCAGCATGTAACGCCACACCCTGTTCCACAACGCTTGTGTTAAACCACACAAAAGCTCACCTTGCTTGAATGAGTCTTTCTAACTTGTGGTCCGAAGCAGAATTAATATTTAAGAGCGCGAAATTTTGCCACCTCCAGAGAGGAATCATAACCCGCATCCTGGTTCAGTTTGGTTGGTGCCGTCACATTGAATTTATTGTTCACCCAGGGACCAGTTTATTGTCAGATTATAAACTCCAGCGACAGCTCAGGGTAAAGATCGCTGTGGGTTTATTGCACAGAGACAGCAGAAGGAAGGGCGCTCTCCACTTTGATGGAATGTTATGCATTTGAAATAATCTTTTCTTTCGATCAGCGGACATTCCCTTTCTACAGATTTAACTGTGCCCCCGTAGCCTGGACATGCACTGATATTAAGTTGGTCCTTTTAAAAGCTATCTTTAACAGTTGTCTGCAGTTGTAACATTTTGGTAATGGGAAACTCGGTAGCGGCTGTGCCGAGATTACCATCTTACAGAGATAACTACTCGTCAAAGTCGACAGCAAGACAAGGATGCCCTTCTCCTTCAGTTTATTGTTCACTGACTGGAAACAAATTGCTGGATTACAGCGCCATCATATGAAATTTAGATCATTTCCCAGCTGTTGAATTTGCCTGACATCGCATTTAATTTACACCGACATCAAACGTTTTTTATCAGTGACGGATGGAAAAACTCTGAACATTAATTTCAGAGCAACCGCTCAAATCATTTATGTAAACAAGCAGATAAAGTCTCCTCTCATTGATATAAATAGCAGCGAATACTATCGCCTCGCAACCTTTATCTACGAATACAGTAAAAAAATCCGACATTCATTCAATTCCTCAGACACCTCCCTCTGCAACAGAACCCTAGAATTCCTGAATGGGAGACCTCAGTCAGTCCGGAACGGGAGCAGCATCCCCAAAAACATCACACTGAGCACGCCCCCCGCCAGGCTGTGCTCAGTCCACTGCTGTTCACTCTCCTGACCCACGACTGTGCTGCAACACACAACTCGAATTACATAATCAAGTTCGCCGATGACACGACCGTGGTGGGTCTCATCAGCATGAACGACGAGTCAGCTTACAGAGAGGCGGTGCAGCGGCTAACGGACTGGTGCAGAGCCAACAACCTGTCTCTGAATGTGAACAAAACAAAAGAGATGGTTGTTGACTTCAGGAGGGAACGGAGCGACCACTCCCCGCTGAACATCGACGGCTCCTCGGTAGAGATCGTTATGAGCATCAGATTTATGGGTGTTCACGGGGTGGAGAATCCCAGCTGGACCCTCAACATCAGCTCCATAGCAAAGAAAGCCCAGCAGCGTCTCTATGTTCTGCAAAGGCTGAGGAAAGTCCATCGCCCACCCCTCCATCCTCATCACATTCTACAGGGGTTGTATTGAGAGCATCCTGAGCAGCTGCATCACTGCCTGGTTCGGAAATTGCACCATCTCGGATCGCAAGACCCTGCAGCGGATAGCGAGGTCAGCTGAGAAAATATTCGGGGTCTCTCTTCCCGCCATTACGGACATTTACACTACACGCTGCATCCGCAAAGCAAACAGCATATGAAGGAAACCCATGCACCCCTCATACAATCTCTTCTCTCTCCTGCCATCTGGGAAAAGGCACCGAAGCATTCGGGCTCTCACGACCAGACTATGTAACAGTTTATTCCCCCAAGCTATCAAACTCCTCAATACCCAGAGCCTGGACTGATGCCTTACTGCCCTACTGTCTTGTTTATCATTTATTGTAATGCCTGCACTGTTTTGTATACTTTATGCAGTCCTGGGTAGGTCTGTAGTCTAGTGTAGTTTTTTTTTTATCTGTGTTACTTTTTACGTAGTTCAGTCTAGTTTTTGTACTGTGTCATGTAACACCATGGTCCTGAAAAACGTTGTCTCATTTTTACTATGTACTGTAGCAGCAGTTTTGGTCGAAATGACAGTTAAATGTGACGACTTCACTCGACTTGAAGATTGATGCAAAATGCTTATTGAGTGCGTCCAACATTTTATTGTCCCCCATTACTGTCTCTCGATCATTGCCTTCCACTTCCGCCTCGATCGTACACTTTGTGTATCTGAACAAAAAACCTTTTGGTATCTTCGTTAACCATATTGGCTAGCATTATGTTGCATTCCTTCTTTAACTTTTCAATGAGTTTTATTTTGCCTTCTGCTGGCATATAAAATTTCCCAATCATTTAACTTCCCGCTAATATTTATTGTATTGTATGCCTTCTCTATGCCTATGATGTTGGCGTTGATTAGTGTTCTGTGCCACGGTTGTATCATCTTCCTTTATAACACATCTCCAATTTAGAAAGTATATATCATGATTTTCCCAGTCTTGCGCAATATTTAAAACCCTCATGACGATTATCATACTGCCCTTTCGGCAGGCGTTTTCTATCTCATGTTATATTTTGTAGACCAAATCCTTATTCTGGTTTGGGTTGTCTGTAAATATAACTCACATAATGGTTTTTATCCTTACAGTTCGTTGTTCTATCCACAATGATTCAACACCTTGCAACCCCATATCACCTCTTTTAAATGATTTAATTTCACATTTAACCAACAGATCAACACTGCCCCTTCTACATTCTTGGCTAGCCTTTTACTGCAATGTATATCATTGACATTCTTCCAGTTATAAGCAACGATTCAGTGATTCTTACAACATCCTATACTCGTATTCCCATATGAAACTCTGCGAGAAGTTCTTCAACCATGTCCAGTACACTACGTGCATTCAAATAGACACCTTCATTCCAGTATTCACCCATTCCTATTTTTCTCGCCTTTTACGCTCCATCTTATCCGACTGAATGCAATTTTGTTTAAACCCCCCCAGAAAATTCCAGCCTACCTGCCGGCCAACACATTGGGCTCCTCTGATTCAAGGGTAACTCGTCCCTTTGGTAAAGATCGTTCCCAACCAGACTCTCCTCCAGAAACTGCAACACGATCTCATTCTAGTCGTCAATGTCAATTGACTAAAACGGCAATAAATCGTCCCTGTGTTCGATTACCCCAGCGACAATCAGCACACTTCAAAGATTATCTGTCCGACGTTCGTGGATGGTCGCATAACCGGGTCCTGTGATAGACACCAGCTGCTCATACGACCATCTTCCACCAACTCACATAACTGCATGTACCCCTGATCGGTGAGGTGGAGGGTATCCATGTTTGCTCAAATGGGACCTGCAGTCTAGCGGAGGAAGGGAGATCTATACAACTGTTTTATTTGTTCCATCTTCAGAAAAAAAATCTCTGGGCATTTTCCAGTGGGGAAGCGGATAAAGAACCTAAAGTATGAAAACGGTGCAACTTGTTTTCAGTGGTTTAGATAATGGAACACACAGGGAAAAAGAAAAAAATATCGTGTTTACTTCACTTACAGCTTTCTTCAGATGTATCTTTTTCTGATGCCCAAAGCTGTCAATAATGCAGTAAATATAATTGTTAACATATATTCTCTGCGTCTAAAGATACGTTTAACATATTTTAAAATATTGTGAATACTGCAAATAAATGTTTATGTTTATGTTGTTTCAACCAGGCTATGCACAAAAAGAAAGAGAATTATTGCACACCACATATCAGATTAATTACTGTCAGAAATAGATCTAGCTAACCCTTTATAGTACAGCACATGCAGAAATATAGAATACGCCACGGGTTTGTATAGAATGAAATAACACACATTATTGATAATGATTTTGCAATAACTAGAAATGTTTGCTACAACAGGAGTAAACATTCAAGTCAGAGTTCTCTGGAAAAGGGGACGGATGTGAAACACGGTCTTGATCAATCTGCCCGAAATATTCGCCGATCACAATCAGACTCATCTCTGGGACTTTATGAACAGCCACTCTCTGGAATGGAACTACAGATCAGCGGACAGGAAGCAGAGTCAAACACGAGGAAATCTGCAGATGCTGGAAATTCAAGCAACACACACAAAACGCTGGCGGAACGCAGCAGGCCAGGCAGCATCTATAGGAAGAAGTACAGTCGACGTTTCGGGCCTTGCCGGATCTCCAGCTCCCTCTGGTGCTCCCTCCTCCTTTTTTTCTCCCTAGGATTCCCGTCCCATGATCCAGTCCCATGATCCTTTCCCTCTCCCTTTTGCCAATCAACTTTCCAGCTCCTCCTCCTCCTGTCTTCTATCATTTAGGATTTCCCCTACCACTTCCACTTTTAAATCCCTTACTATCTTTTCTTTCAGTTCGTGCTGACGAAGGGTCTCGGCCCGAAACGTCGACTGTACTTCTTCCTGCTGACACTGTCTGGCCTGCTGTGTTCCACCAGCATTTCCTGCGGGAAGCAGAGTGTAGTAATGGAACGTCGGAATGATCAGGGGCTCTTTATTTCAATAAGCAAAATGGCCTACACTTTCAAACAGGTCGCTGCTCACACTGGAGTTATCATTGCTTGAATTACATCACTGTCACTGCTGTTCAACCTCAGCCGACTGAACTGAGATGATGATCTCACTACTGGCCTCGCGGATAACGTCATTACCAGTTCACGCCCATCATTGACCATGTTACTCATGTTGTTGTGTCTGGAATCTTAAATCTGACGACAGTGATGATGTAACTGCGATTCCTGGTCACTCGCTGAACTCCATTCCAAAGACACCAATAATTGAAATTGCTCCTCTATGCATAGAATTCAATTGGTGATTTATTCACTGCTGCTGTGAACCTTGCAGCCAGCTGATTTTCGATTCTCCAGATGAAAGTGATCAGCAGAGTGCAATCCTGTTTTCTGTACATTACTCGTTTCGTTGTTAACTGCGTGGACCGCAATGACAATACTGCTCAAAATGACAGCGGAACTAGCAGCACAGGTAGAGGATTATTTCAGTTGCTACTGTCCTGCAGCTTCACCGCTAATCTCTAAAGCAGGATCACCGCCTACACCGTGCACTGGATTTTCCCTTAAGAGTGCAGTTCATATAGCTTTATCATAATGCTAAAAGATTGGAACTTGTCAAATTGCATCTGGTCTGGTTTTTATGCAGTATAGGTATCCACTGCGCACTAGATTGGAAATTATATCAAATGCACATCAAAAGATTGTTCTTTTTTTTACAGAACGAGCGACGAGGCGAAGTGATTTAAGATCGCAGTAATGCAGTTTCGTGGAGACACGATACTCATTTCAACTTTAGCTTCCAGGCAGACGATGTTTAAAACTCTACCTGTCTACCATAAACATATGCAGTGGATAAATCATAATCAGCATTTACTACATGACATCTGGGGGAGTATTGCATTGTCACAGGTTACGAAGGACAGGTGTAACAATATTCATAATATCAATGGCCGCTCACACGCCGGCAAATATAAAAGCTGTTTGTTCAGCGAGAACCAAACTCAACAGTCAACACGTCAGCATTTACATCATTGATGGGATTTCCTGTACCCTAAACATCATGATCATATGCTGATATTTTTTCGCAAGAATATCAGTAAACATTGAAGTTGTTGCGGAAGAACGTTTATTGTGTTTAATTTTTATCATTATATTGGACAGGGGTAGCACACCGAATAGAACCGAGAAAGCGCAGGCTGGTGGGTTGGCAAGTTTGCAGACGACACATAGGTTGGTAGTGTAGAGGATTGTTGAAGATTGCAGAGAGACATTGATAGGATGCAGAAGTGGGCTAAGAAGTGGCAGATGGAGTTCAACCCGGAGAAGTGTCAGGTGTTACACTTTGGAAGGAAAAACTCCAAGGCAGAGTACAAAGTAAATAGCAGGATTATTGTAAGTGTGGAGGAGCAGAGGGATCTGGGTACATGTCCATAGATCCCTGAAAGTTGCTTCACAGGTAGGCAGGGTATTTAACAAAGCTTATGGGTTATTAGCTTTCATAAGTCGAGGGATAGGGTTTAAGAGTGGCGATGTAATGATGCAGCTCTATAAAACTCTGGTTAGGCCACACGTGGAGTATTGTGTCCAGTTCTGGTCGCCTCACTATAGGAAGGATGTGGAAGCATTGGAAAGGGTACAGAGGAGATTTACCAGGATGCTGCCTGCTTAGAGAGTATGGATTATGATCAGAGATTAAGGGAGCTAAGGCTTTCCTGTTTGGAGAGAAGGAGGATGAGAGGAGACATGATAGAGGTGTACAAGATATTAAGAGGAATATATAGAGTGGACAGCCAGCGCCTCTTCCCCAGGGCACCGCTGCTCAATACAAGAGGACATGGCTTTAAGATAAGGGGAGGGAAGTTCAAGGGGGATATCAAAGAAAGTTTTTTTTTACTCAGAGTGGTTGGTGCGTGGAATGCACTGCCTGAGCTAGTGGTCGATGCAGATACACTAGTGAAGTTTAAGAGACTACTAGACAGGTATATGGAGGAATCTAAGGTGGGGGGGGGGGATTATATGGGATGCAGGGTTTGAGGGTCGGCACAGCGAAGGGCCTGTAATGTGCTGTACTATTCCATGTTCTTATCACTCAGGGTTACACATCAGTAAGACTAAAGGGATTCTTTGCACACACACCGAAGAAATTTGTGATTTATACGTCAAATCTAAATGTGATTGCTGTTCAGTTGATTAGCATATAAAGAACCTGAAGTTACATAATCATCTGCCGTTTGTATTCAATGGCTGGACGTAAGGGTGCCTACAGGAGCATGCAATGATATATTTCTTCGGCACTTACTCTGCAATGGTTTATTGAACGTTACACGACTGTGCTTGCCTGACATTTTTTTTGTGGCAAAGATATATGTTTAATAGAACATATATACTTTTAATCAAAATTTTCCCGGCTTGAAACACATTCTTTTTCAAATTTATTGCTATCGACAATTCGAATAAACATGCCCGTTCCGCTGCTTCTAGATCTCTAAGCTGAATTCTAAGGGAATTCATTGCAAACGCAACAGAGATAAATAACAGTCAGGAAGAGAAGTTTTAGTTCAGCCTTTGCAGGCTTACAAATATACCATGTCTGTGGAAAATGAAAACAATTCTAGTTTCCATAGACTTTGTTGAAATCCCATAGGATTGCGGACACTGCTCAAGTGAGAGGAAACATTCCAAGGAACCGAAAAAAGGGGAAAAATAATAATAAAATAATCCGAATAACAGATTTAGAGCACTGGTGGATGTTAATTTCTGTGTGATCTTCAATCGAGGGTAAATTGTACAAAGTTACATGGACACGTTTGCTTGCCAACAAATACAAAGTCACCTTATAGAAAAATGCTGATTCTGCCTGGATTAAAGCGCATCCAATCACACGGACACATTGCAGACAGCGGAACAGCATCATCGGCCATACAGTGGAAATCTCTGTCTGTCTGCGGCCAGGGCTTTGGATGCGGTGTGGGGAGGCTTATGATCATCGGCCATTCAGTAGAAATCTCTGCGTGTCTGCGGCGTGTGCTTGGTATGCGGTGTGGGGAAGGTTATGATCATCGGCCATACAGTGGAAATCTCTGTCTGTCTGCGGCCTGGGCTTTGTATGCGGTGTGGGGAGGCTTATGATCATGGACCATACAGTGCAAATCTCTGTGTGTCTGCGGCCTGGGCTTTGTATGCGGTGTGGGGAGGGTTATGATCATCGGCCATACAGTGGAAATCTCTGTGTGTCTGCGGCCTGGGCTTTGTATGCGGTGTGGAGAGGCTTATGATCATGGGCCATACAGTGGAAATCTCTGTCTGTCTGCGGCCTGGGCTTTGTATGCGGTGTGGGGAGGCTTATGATCATCGGCCATACAGTGGAAATCTCTGTGTGTCTGCGGCCTGGGCATTGTATGCGGTGTGGGGAGGCTTGTGATCATCGGCCATACAGTGGAAATCTCTGTCTATCTGCGGCCTGGGCTTTGTATGCGGTGTGGGGAGGCTTATGATCATCGGCCATACAGTGGAAATCTCTGTCTGTCTGCGGCCTGGGCTTTGTATGCGGTGTGGGGAGGGTTATGATCATCTGCCATACAGTGGAAATCTCTGTCTGTCTGCGGCCTGGGCTTTGTATGCGGTGTGGGGAGGCTTATGATCATGGGCCATACAGTGCAAATCTCTGTGTGTCTGCGGCCTGGGCTTTGTATGCGGTGTGGGGAGGGTTATGATCATCGGCCATACAGTGGAAATCTCTGTCTGTCTGCGGCCTGGGCATTGTATGCGGTGTGGGGAGGCTTATGATCATCGGCCATACAGTGGAAATCTCTGTCTGTCTGCGGCCTGGGCTTTGTATGCGGTGTGGGGAGGGTTATGATCATCGGCCATACAGTGGAAATCTCTGTTTGTCTGCGGCCTGGGCTTTGTATGCGGTGTGGGGAGGCTTATGATCATCGGCCAGACAGTGGAAATCTCTGTCTGTCTGCGGCCTGGGCTTTGTATGTGTTGTGGGGAGGCTTATCATCATCGGCCATACAGTGGAAATCTCTGTTTGTCTGCGGCTTGGGCTTTGTATGTGGTGTGGGGAAGCTTATGATCATCGGCCATACAGTGGAAATCTCTGTCTGTCTGCGGCCTGGGCTTTGTATGCGGTGTGGGGAGGCTTATGATCATCGGCCATACAGTGGAAATCTCTGTCTGTCTGCGGCCTGGGCTTTGTATGTGGTGTGGGGAGGCTTATGATCATCGGCCATACAGTGGAAATCTCTGTCTGTCTGCGGCCTGGGCTTTGTATGCGGTGTGGGGAGGCTTATGATCATCGGCCATACAGTGGAAATCTCTGTCTGTCTGCGGCCTGGGCTTTGTATGTGTTGTGGGGAGGCTTATGATCATCGGCCATACAGGGGAAATCTCTGTCTGTCTGCGGCCTGGGCTTTGTATGTGGTGTGGGGAGGCTTATGATCATCGGCCATACAGTGGAAATCTCTGTCTGTCTGCGGCCTGGGCTTTGTATGTGTTGTGGGGAGGCTTATGATCATCGGCCATACAGTGGAAATCTCTGTCTGTCTGCGGCCTGGGCTTTGTATGTGGTGTGGGGAGGCTTATGATCATCGGCCAGACAGTGGAAATCTCTGTCTGTCTGCGGCCTGGGCTTTGTATGTGTTGTGGGGCCATAAGGAAACGACTTGACTTTTCTTGCTAATTTCTGTTTCAACAGCAGCAGAATTTTACAGGAAAGTGAGACACAGTGCCCATGTTGAAGATTGGTAATCTACTAGTATATCAGGCTGACATGAAAAATAATAATCAGCCTCTTGTGAAACCACAGAAAAACCGTCGCAAAGAATACTTATTGAACACTCAGTGATCTGATCCGCATTGCGCTGGAGGGAACCCCGTTGCCGACAGTTAACTCCATCGTTATTGTCGCTGTATATCTCTCTCTGTCTCCCTCTCACCCTTTCTCTCTCTCCCTCCCTTTGTCTCTCTCTCTCTCTGACTGTCTCTTTCACTCTCACTCTTCCCTTTCTCCCCTTGTCTACCTTTCTTGTCCACCTGCTACTCCTGTCGAACATGAGAGCACATTTGCACAGAGGGCTGACAGTCCTTGTGCAATGCTCCTCAGACAGGATGAAGAGGTCAATACTCCCCAATGCCATTAGGCTTTACAATTCAACTGCCAGGACTTAAGAACTTTTTTTTTAAAGCTATTATTAATGCTTTTTGAGTTAGTGATTTAGATGCATATCATATTATTACTGAGTTAAGTATTGTATGTAATTAGTTTTTGCTACAACAAGTGTATGGGACATTGGAAAAAAGGTTGAATTTCCCCATGGGGATGAATAAAGTATCTATCTATCTATCTATCTATCTATCTATCTATCTATCTATCTATCTATCTATCTATCTATCTATCTATCTATCTATCTATCTATCTATCTATCTATCTATCTATCTATCTATCTATCTATCTAAACCCTCTACTTTCCACGCTAATGGCGCTCTTTCAGACCCGCTGTTTTCTTCAATTTATCTTACACCAGCCAAGACGGATCAAATGTGATTTTGACTAATTTACCGCTTTGCTAACACAGGTGTTTTAAGGAAAATGCATATATTTGCTCATTTTGGACTTATTTCCACTTCAAACTGTGATAAACCAGTGCAGTGAGATATTTTTAAAATTTATTTTAGTAATTTCAGGATATGTGGCCACAGCAGCATTTATCTACGCACTTCTTCCTCAGCCACCTGGTAGACCAAGGGTTAACTCTCCCTGTAGCTTTACGGAAACTAATTAGAGTCTTTTCAGGGTAGGCTACTGACGTCACCGGAGATTATTTTTCTCTCTGTTTAATAAGAGCCCCGTTCACTCGGTTCCCTCAGTTTCAGCGAGAGCAGCTTCCCCTGCCACGGACAGATAACCGGAGCTGCAGTGTCAGTGAGAGTGAGGACGGACTGGCTCGTTCTGTCATGGATCGGAATCCGGGAAGCGCAGCCTGGAATATAACGGGAAATGGGAGAAGTGTCTTCTGGATGTTACCATATATCTCTGCAGACTATTGGGTGCCAGTCGATTTTCGAGTTACATATGTTCTCGTCGCCATTCAAGTGGTTTTCTTCCCCGTCCTCGCCATTATTGCTCTTCCTGGTGAGTCTCTTTAATACGTCACCGCATTTTTCCTATCACGTGTACTTCTCATTATAATAATTAATGATGCTGTCGCACTACAATGTTTTAATTAAACAAACCTTTTTCCTATGCACTTTGGTGGTTTTCTGTCCCGACGATCTCTGTTCAAGAGAGTATGTGTTGGCAGTGGTGTTGATCCAGAGTAGGTTTACGAGAATGGTCCAGCGATTAAACGATCTCACGCATGAGGCGCGTTTGATAGCCCTGTGCCTGTATTCGCGCAATTTAACCGGTTGTTAACTGAGACATCAATGTTCATGTTGAGAAGTCAAGAAGACAGTTTTGGAAGGGAAACACATCAATCCTGATTGAGTAGCTTATGGTCCTGTGGCGTGGTCAGGCTGGCTCAGATAATGCTCCGGGTGTAATGGTGAAATTTCTGACGAGTGAACTTACTGACAGTCGCTCAGCACAGCAGCCTACCACCGAGACGTTGAACCATTGCATATTAAAATGGATCTTCGCTTTCCATTCACTTTCTCCTCGCCGCGAGAATGTCTGCGATGAATCAAGATTTTTTCCCCCTCACTTGAGGGTCAGTTGCAAATAAACTGGGTTCCAACCCCTAGTCTTTCCGTGGCTAATCGGTCTGATCGGTCATCTGCAGTCCAGGATTCCCCTGAACTTAACCAGGTCCCTCTGCTGTCAAGACCTTCGGCCGTGCCGACCACATTATCGAAGTGTCTTTCGCATTTTGGCTCCTATCTCGCCCTATAGGCTTGCGGGAGTTCCTCAGAAAACGTCGTTCGTTCTTCAATGTCTCCACATTGGCTGTCGTTCAGCAGCGGCATTACGTTCTGTAAACTGTGAACATTTAACTTAATGGCTCCGCTTCCGCGCGTTTTGCGTTCGCCAGCTCTGTATAGATAGATAGATAGATAGATACTTTATTAATCCCCATGGGGAAATTCAACATTTTTTTCCAATGTCCCATACACTTGTTGTAGCAAAACTAGTTACATACAATACTTAACTCAGTAAAAATATGATATGCATCTAAATCACTCTCTCAAAAAGCATTAATAATAGCTTTTAAAAAGTTCTTAAGTCCTGGCGGTTGAATTGTAAAGCTTAATGGCATTGGGGAGTATTGACCTCTTCATCCTGTCTGAGGAGCATTGCATCGATAGTAACCTGTCGCTGAAACTGCTTCTCTGTCTCTGGATGGTGCTATGTAGAGGATGTTCAGGGTTTTCCATAATTGACCGTAGCCTACTCAGCGCCCTTCGCTCAGCTACCGATGTTAAACTCTCCAGTACTTTGCCCACGACAGAGCCCGCCTTCCTTACCAGCTTATTAAGACGTGAGGCGTCCCTCTTCTTAATGCTTCCTCCCCAACACACCACCACAAAGAAGAGGGCGCTCTCCACAACTGACCTATAGAACATCTTCAGCATCTCACTACAGACATTGAATTACGCCAAACACATTTCTTTTGCTATCGTTTCAGTTGGCAGCGTGAGGCTGCCGCAGAATTGTGTTCGATAAATCGTCTAATTATCTGCCTTCCAGCAGAAAGAATGACGTTAGTGTGACGACCCCTGCTCCGTTTCTCTCTGATCATCTCCAACAACATCGGTCGGATTAGAAAGTTAATAAATTCGTTGATAGCTTTCCAACTTCCATGTGCTGACCGAGGTGCCACTGAAGCAAAGGAAGCATTGTCTCCGGAATATAATCACTGGTTGCCTCTTCTGACTCTGGCCACCCTCCTGCCCACTGTGTTCATAAAATGCATTTTCCGATTGGGACCCTAAAATTGTAAAATGCAATGATCTTTAATATATATTTTCACGCCAGCTGCATTTGACCGTGTGTAAAGCCTAAGGAACATATTTCTGAAAACATGGTTTTTTTTTTCTGAAAACATGATAGACCACTGTAAGTTCTTGAAATGCTGACCATGACGTATTGTTCTGGTGACAAATCAGTTTCACTGTTGCTGAAAAAATAAGGCATTTTCGAGACATTAATGACTGGCATAGGATTGTAAAGGCAGGAGTACAAGGAGGAGCTGGTGAGACTCGTGGCACGATTACAAGGTAATACTCCCTCAATGTTGGCAAACAGTAAGTGACGTGCAAAAATAAGGTTTTGGACTACATCTGCAAATTCAGCCGCCCTGGCTAAGGATCAGGGACGGGAATCTGTGCCTCAGCCAGAGATGGTGGGTGTCAAGGATAATTATTTCACGGAGATTCCGCGGAGCATCATTCGGATCTTTTTCCCTCAGCATGTACGGAATTTCACAACCATCGGCCATCGTTATCTGTGTTCATCGTTTTCCGTTTCGTTGCTGATATTCGATCGAACAGATTGCACTCAGATTACACTACTTTGCAAAACTGTTTAATTTTATTCAACTGGTAATCGCTAGGATTATATTATACCGTCAGTTACAGTCACTTCAATCATTGACACACATTACACTCGTTTTAAGAGAACTCTTCCTGTTTTATTTACCCTGATGGTTTGTTCTGTTTGGCAGTGAACATGGTGACCATATTCATCCTGTCTCGGGGAAAGTGCGGCCTCTCCAGAGTTGTCACGTGCTATCTGGTTGCCATGGCAGCGGCCGATCTTATGGTTCTTATCCTGGACCTGATATTGAGCAAGATTCCACTTACGTACATTCATCCCTTCGTTTTCGACCGCTCAATGCCCAAGGGGTGTAATATCCACGCTGCTCTGATTTACACCGCAACCGACTGTTCTGTCTGGTTCACCGTCACGTTCACCTTGGATCGGTTTGTCGCCATTTGTTGCCAAAAGATGAAAACAAAATATTGCACGCGGAAAACCGCGGCCGTGGTTTTGGGGACAGTGACTGTGATCAGCAATTTAAAGAATATTTACTGGTATTTTCGACTGTCAGAGGAATACACATGGATAATTGCTCCGTTCATTTGTCAACAGAGGTATCATTATTACAAATTCACGAATCAACTTGATCTATTTTATTCCTTCCTCACCCCTGTACTCCCATTTGTGCTGATTCTGCTGACGAACGGCCTCACTGTCAGGCACGTCTTAGTCACCAGCAGAGCCCGCAGGAGACTCAGGGTTCCCGGTAACGGACAGAGCGCCAGAGACCCGGAGATGGAGAAACGCAGGAAATCCCTTGTTTTATTGCTGATGGTCTCGGGTAATTTCATCCTGCTGTGGGCACCTTTCAGTGTGTTCTCTGCGTGGGATCGGCTGAATTATCTTCCCATGCGTTTGCTTCCGCCAGATTCCCTTCTAGAGCTGGGCATCATTCTGCAGCTTTTGAGCTGTTGTACAAACACGGCCCTTTACGCCGTTACACAGGCCAAGTTCAGGGAGCAGCTAAAGAATGTGGTAAAATCTTCGCTTGCCCTCATTGTTCCGAAAAAAATCGTGACTTAGCGGCGTCGCCCGTCCGGATACCACTATATATTGCGGGCACTTTCTGTCCCTCTTGGCCCGGCGATATCCTTATTCCTGTCACACCTCACAAGCGGAAATTGCATAGACAAGCCCCTTATGCAGCTGCAATGCTGTCGCGAATTCGCTGGCTCATTTCGCTTCTCTGCTCTACTGATTGTAGTGCATTTCGCCCCATGGTTCCACAGTACATTCCTCTGTCCTCCCGATTCGTTGGTCCAGCTGCAAGACCATATTCCTGCGAGGGCATCCGTGTTCCCGAAACAACCCGTTCATTCCCGACAGTGGCGGCTGAATTGCTGCTGCGAGTCCATTGACAACTGAATTGGTGCCTCTTCCTGCAGCCACGCTGAGCTCGTCAGTCTCATCTACACGGCCTACAACTTGCCACACCGCCCTCAGATCAGGTTGTACCCGTTCTGACACCACTCTTGTCTCTCGATCTCTCTGTTCCCAACTCCAGGGGGAGATTATCTACCGACATCTTTTACAAAGCCATGCTACTGACTCCAACAGTTATCCTGACGATACTTTCTGCCAAACGGACACTCGCCAAAGTGCTATTCCATTCTATCATTTCCTTTGATGAGAATTTCATCTCCAGACATTTTACGGTCAATGGAGATTCCCTTCCGCCACGATCGATGCTGCTATCACCATTCTCTGACGCATTTCCCCCAGGTACCATCACTCCATCGCACCCAGAATAATAAAAAAGGATTGGGTCTCCTTGTCCTCAGGTAACACGCCACGAGCCTCCACATGCAAGATATTTTACCGTAACTTCCACCATCTCCATAGCCACTCTACCACCAGGCACGACTTTCCCTCCCCCATCTCCGGTTTCTGCTGATCGTCCTCTGCGCGACTCCATTGACTACCAGCGGTCCGCACAAGTCTCCCTTATTCCTGTAACCATACTGCAGGCATTATTTCCAGCAGGTACTGGTTATTCCTGGACAACGGAGATCACACTGGCGAAAAAATGCATTTCCAGTGTCCGCTGACTTGCAAGAAATAAAATGCTGATATTCCATCCAGCTACAATCGTCAAAAACCCATTGTCATCAATGATGTCATTTACAATCCCTGTTGCCGCGGACAGAATTGTCCTGAAAGTTGTTATGTGCTAGATATTATCGAGTTTGGAGGAGAGATATTTTTGAACAAGGGCCCCATTGAATGCCCACACGGACAGAGGGAGATAGGAACATTATTTGTTGTTATTCTGATCTCAATAATATCGGGAATAGCCCAAAATGTTCACAGAAAAAGCTCGCTGTTTTATTTTTAAGTATCACATGGTATCGTGTTTATACTTGGATGGATCTGATGCGACCGGGTCTTTTCCCGACACATAAATAGTTCTACTAGTGGTGACATTTTCACACATCAATCAAACTGCTTATCCTGTCAATCTCAAACATAACGATAATACCTGAATACGAACACGTCCGTCAGCTAAACCATACTACTAAACATGAATCGCAGATATCAGTGGCAGTAAGGACAGTGGTCATCCAGACCCAACTCAGATTAGATTCGAATAAATGTGTTGAACTGGCAATTGTCGCTGAACGGATAACAGGTACAGTGCCTGTAAAAATATTCACATCCCCCGCCCACCCACCCCTCCCCCACTTTGAAGACCCTTGTAGCCATAGGCACTCGCATGGATCCCGGCTATTCCTGCCTTTTTATTGGCTACGTGGAACGGACCGTGTTCCAAGCCGACAGCGGTGTCACTGTCCGAAATCTCCCGCGCGACACTGACGACAGCATTGCTGCTGCTTCCTGGACGCTGCTCGTTGATTTAATCAACCAGCTCCAATTTCCAACACGCCTTTAGTTTTACCTGATCCATTTCCAATCTCTCCTTCTCTGTCTTCTGAGCCAGCTTATCTACTGTCGTACATCATAACTCCATCGACTCACACAATTACCTGAACTATACTTCTTCCCATAGAACCATTGAACCAGAGAACACTACAGCACAGTACAGGCCCTTCAGCCCTCTATGTTGTGCCGACCCATGTAATCCTTTAAAAAAGTACTAATCCCACACCACCCCATAACCCTCCTTTTTTTTCATCCATGTGCCTTTCCAAGAGGCTCTTAAATACACTTAATGTTTTAGCCTCCATCACCATTCCTGGCAAGTCATTCCAGGCACTCACAACCCTTCGTGTAAAAAAACTTACCCCTGATTTCTCCCCTAAACTTCCCTCCCTTAATTTTGTACATATGCCTTCTGGTGTTTGCTATTGGTGCCCTGGAAAACAGGTACTGACTATTCACTCTATCTATGCCTCTCATAATCTTGTAGACATCTATCAAGTCCCCACTCATTCTTCTATGCTCCAAAGAGAAAAGTCCCAGCTCGGCTAACCTTGCTTCATATGACTTGTTCTCCAAACCAGGTAACATCCTGGTAAATCTCCTCCGCACCCTCTCCATAGCTTCCACGTCCTTCCTATAATGAGGGACCAGAATTGAACACAATACTCTAAGTGCGGACTCGCCAGAGATTTGTAGAGTTGCAACATGGCCTCTCTACTCTTGAACCCAATCCCCCTGTTAATGAAGCCTAGCATCCTATAGGCCTTCTTAACTACCCTATCAACCTGTCCAGCGACCTTGAGGGATGTATGGATTTGAACCCCAAGGTCCCTTTGTTCATCAACACTCATAAGTAACTGACCATTAACTCTGTATTCAGTCCTCTGGTTTGTGCTTCCAAACCGCATTACCTCACACTTGTCCGGATTCAACTCCATCTGCCATTTTCCTGCCCAACTCTGCAGCTTGTCTATATCCTCTTGTAAGCTTCTACAACCTACAGCTCCATCCACAACTCCTCCAATCTGCGTGTCATCCAAATACTTACTCACCCATCCGTCCGCCTCTGCATCCAGGTCATTTATAAAAATCACAAAAGGCGGTGTCCCAGGACGGATTCCTGCGGCACACCCGTAGTCACCGACCTCCAGGCAGAATACTTCCCTTCTGTAACACTTAACCAACAGGCCGGTATATGTCTAGGGGAAAAGGAGATCCAGCCACTCACCAACTCCACCTCCCGTACACGCAGGTGCTGTGAGAATCAAGTTTATGCCTCGCGTACACACACAGTATCAAACTCACACCAGATACCTTTAAGGAATACACTTTAAAGATTTTACTAAAATTAAAAGAGTACTATGCAATACAGTATATATGAAGGAAAATAAATAAAGTAAAAGGCGCCAACTTATCAAAGTTCAGTCAGTTTAGTGCACATCGTTGGAGCTCAACCATCGAACCATTCGACCCCTCGCTACTTTCCTCCGACCTCCACGTCCCCGCACCTGGGACCACCCGGGTCGTCGACCGAGCAGTGCAGCGCACGTCCACCTTCCTCGGCGTCTTCTTCCCGACTCCCCTGAAAACCCGCGAAAACCCCCAAGCTCCCAGCCCCACAAGCCAAAATAACATTCCCCATTGGTTAAAAAATGAATACAATCCCCCTATCAGCAAGTCCAAAGCCAAACAACTGCGAGAGAAAACACTTATCAGACATAAAAGCATTCCTACTCTAGAAAACCAAAGAAGCCATTTTAATTAACATACCCTGTACATTGCATACTTCTACAACTACCCTCTTCTTTCTGCCTTTAAGCCAATTTTTTATCCAAACAGCTAAGGTTCCACATCCCAATGCCTCATGACTTTCTGGATGAGTCTCTCAATAGGGACCTTGTCAAATGCTTTGCTAAAGTCCATGTAGACCACATCCACGGCCCTACCCTCATCAATTTCTCTTGTTACCGCTTCAAAAAAAAAATCAATCAGGCTCCTGAGGCACGATCTTCCCTTCACAAAGTAATGTTGACTATCCAGGAGTAGAATGTACTTCGCCAAATGCTCGTAGATCCTATCCTTAAGGATCCTTTCCAGTAGTTTGCATACCACCGACGTAAGACTCATCGGTCTATAGTTCACAAGTTTCTCCCTTTTGCCTTCTTTAAACAAGGGAACTACATTTGCCATTCTCCAGTCCTCCGGCACTTCCCCTGCAGCCAAAGAGGATTCAAAGGTCATAGCTAATGCTCCTGCGATCTCTTCTCTCAATTCCCAGAACAACCTGGGGTGTATCATATCCGGCCCTGGGGATTTATCAGTCTTAAGCACTTCATCTTCCTTAATCTCCACATTGTCAAGTGCACAGGCGCTCTCAACTTCGACCTCATCCTGATCAAGATCCTTTTCACTTGTGAATACTGAAGCATAGTATTAATTTAGGACCTCCCCTAACTCCTCTGCCTTCAGGCACATGTTGCCCTCTTTATACTTTAGCAGTCCCACCTTCGTTCTCGTCATCCTCCTATTCTTCACATACGCATAGAACGCCTTGGGGTTCTCCTTAATCCTACAGGCCAAGGCCTTCTCATGCCGCCCTCGAGCTCACCTAAGTCCTTTCTTTAGTTCCTTCCTGGCTACACTATATTTCTCATAAGCTCCTCCTACTTCCTGCTTCTTACATCTAATATATGCTTCCTTTTTCCTCTTGAAGTGTTGCCTCACATGCTTTGTCAGCCACGGCTCTCTCTTCCTATCATATTTTCCTTGCCTCAGTGGGACAAACCTATCCTGAACCCAGCTCAAGTGATCCATAAACTTTTCCCAAATTACTTCTGTGCTTTCCCCTTGAACATTTGTTTCCAATTTACTGTTGCTAGTTCCTGCCTCATCCCTTCAAAGTTAGCCTTTCCCCAGTTAAGCACTTTACCATTTAGTCTGATTTTATTCCTTTCCATAGCTAGGCTGAAGCTAAGGGAGTTGTGGTCACTCTCACCAAAATGCTCCTCCACCAAGAGGTCTGTCACCTGACCAGGTTCATTCCCCAGAACTAGATCCAGTATAGACTCTCCTCCCGTCGGCTGGTCCACATACTGTGTCACGAATTCTTCTTTAACACACCGGACAAATTCAGCCCCATCTATCCCCCTTGCACTCAGTAGGTGCCAGTCAATATAAGGGAAGTTGAAGTCACCCATAACTATTACCCTGTATTTCCAGCATCATTCTAAAATAAGCCTGCTTATCTGCTCCTCGGTGTCTCGAGGGCTATTTGGGGGCCTATAGACTACTCCCAGCACAGTGATTGAACCCTTCCTCTTTCTGACATCCACCCACGCCGACTCAGTGGACACTCCCTCTGCAGCGTTCTCCTTTTCTATAGCCGTGATATTATCCCTGACCTGCAATGCCACCACCCAACCCCACTTTTCTATCCCCATCCTATTCCTTTTAAAAAACCTGAACCCCGGGACCTGCATCATCCAATCCTGCCCTTCCTTCAACCAAATTTCGGTAACAACCACAACATCGTAGATCCACATCCTAATCCATGCTCTAAGTTCATCCTCCTTGTTCTTAATACTCCTAGCATTGAAATAGACACATTTCAACCCCTTTAACTGGCTACAATTATGTTCTGTCCCCTTCCTCATCAACCCAGAACTCGTAGCATCATGCTCTTGTCCTTCTACCATAATCCCTGTACTCACATTCTGATTCCCACCCCTCCCCCTGCCAAACTAGTTTTAAGCCTCCCCAACAGCTCTATCAAACTTGCCCGTCAGGACATTGGTCTCCCTGGGATTCAAGTGCAACCAGCCCGTTTTGTACAGGTCACACCCGCCCCAAAAGAGGTCCCTATTATCCAGAAATCTGAATCCCTGCCTCCTGCTCCAATCCCTCAGCCACGCATTTATCCTCCACCTCATTCTACTCCTATTCTCACTGTCGCGTGGAACAGGCGGTAATCCCGAGATTACTACCTTTGACGTCCTGCTTTTCAACTTCCTTCCGAACTCCCTGTAGTCTTCTTTCAGGACCTCTTCCCTTTTCCTACCTATGTCATTGGTACCAATATGTTCCACGACCTCTTGGTGTTCTCCCTCCCACGGCA
The DNA here is from genome assembly GCF_048418815.1 of Hemitrygon akajei. Lineage (NCBI taxonomy): Eukaryota > Metazoa > Chordata > Chondrichthyes > Myliobatiformes > Dasyatidae > Hemitrygon > Hemitrygon akajei. The sequence goes on along the minus strand of NW_027331939.1, from coordinate 5,062,536 downwards.
GGATATCTTGGACGCGATCAGAAACATCCCGGACCCTGGCACCTGGGACGCAAACTACCTTCCGAGTTTCTTTCCTGTGTCCACAGAATCGCCTGTCTGAGCTCCTGACTATAGAGTCTCCTATTACTACTGCCTTCCTGCCTTCCTCTTCCTTTCCCTCTCCTTCTGAGCCACAGGGCCGGTCGGCATAACTGTCTGTGTGCTTGTATCTATCTATCTATCTATCTATCTATCTATCTATCTATCTATCTATCTATCTATCTATCTATCTATCTATCTATCTATCTATCTATCTATCTATCTATCTGTCTGTCTGTCTGTCTGTCTGTCTATCAATCTATCTATCTATCTATCTATCTATCTATCTATCTATCTATCTATCTATCTATCTATCTATCTATCTATCTATCTATCTGTCTGTCTGTCTATCTACTCGTCTGTCTTGCTGCCTGACGTCTGCTGTCTGTTTTTGTCTGGTTGTGCTGTATCAGATATTGCGAATTTGATGGAGCGGAATTGACAAGGCGATTATCAATGAGAAGCACTGTGGAGTTTGAGAAATGATTACTTTCTCAGTATTACTGGACAGATTTACAAAGGTTGACTGAATGTCACGATCCAATAGTTAGCGGTTCGGTAACTAGCTGTCTCTCACTTGGTGCCCCAGATTTAGCGGCATTGATGATATATTATTGGAGGGACCTCAAGTGCGAAAGGTAAGTGAACGTTCACATGATCTGGCTGAGAAAATGTAGCACTGCGAGCGGATAATCAACTAAAATGAAAGTTAAAATTTTCAGCCATAATGTGGTGTCTGGACACACAGAGTAACAACGGACGAAGAAAGATTCAGGAGAAGATGAATATTAACATCAAGTAATCTGTTCCCAACCAGGGAAGAGTTCCAGCGTTATTATTCCAACATATCAAAGGATGCCTGTCATTGACCCCTCTGGCACCAGGCTCAGAAATTGTGCCTTAATCATCTCGTTTAGTTCCCAATCATTCCCAGATTCCACTACCTACAAACACCTGCTTTCCATCAGCAAATGTAGTGTAAAAATCCTGTGACCACAACTAGGAGCTGCCAGTTTGTTAGTCGACTCGTGTATGAGTAACCTCGTTCCATGGTTCTTAGGACTATCAGTTCTAAGTCTAGCATCGTTTCTGAATTCTGTACTAAAACCAAGACTCCGGGTAAAGAGTCCTTTGGTACCCATTCCACAGTCGCTACGACGGTAACGCCTCCCGACTCGGCCTCCGCGCCCGTGTTCAGCACCTGGGTTCGTTCCACCGCCACATCCTTGCGACACTGCCATCCAACACTACATTTCGCCGGGGAATGGTTAGATGCCGCTGTTCCTTTAAGAATCAGACTGCAATTGTTGTCTGCCACCTTCGCTCATGGAAAGTCGGTACTTAAGGTTCACCTACTCAGTACTGAGTGCTCACTTGTTCTCCACCATGCATAGCTCTCTGCTTACAACTGCATGATCATATAGTTCTCCATCTCCCCATCCGGTAGAGTAGCAACACCTCCCCCACCCGCCACCCCCATACCAGACAGTGATGCAGCCTGTCAGAATCCTCTCCAGAAGTTGCTTGAGTTTATTCTTTAATCTCCTAATGAA